>NW_028288623.1:0-164500 GCF_059628265.1 Tinamus guttatus
AAAGAAAGAAAGAAAGAAAAGAAAGAAAAGAAAGAAAAGAAAGAAAAGAAAGAAAAGAAAGAAAGAAAGAAAAGAAAGAAAAGAAAGAAAGAAAAAGAAAATTTCCATATCGTTCTGTTCTAGCAGACACTCCTTGTCTTCAAGGGCACCTTCAGTGATAGCTTACGAAGAAATTGCACAGTAAAGCAAGAGAAAGCCTAGGATGGTTTGATAAAACATCTATCAGATAATAGAAAGAATTATGTGTATGGGAGATTTGCAGCATAATTGCACATATCTTACGCTCCAGCAGTTACCCTCCTGCTTGCAGTTAACTTGTGCAATAGCATCCTGTAGTGATAGTAAAATACATCACGCAAGAATCCGACCCTGGAGGCATTGAACAGTTTCCACTAAAGAAAGAAAACTTGTTCTTCTGAAATGCAAGATTTGATGTCACTAAATTTTTGATGCAATTCTGCCAGTTCAGAAACACAGCATGTACCAGCTTGCTTTGGATAGTACTTCCCTAACATCTCACAAACTCAACAACCTGTTCCTAAAATCTGCCTCCCCTTGAAACACTCCCCTGTGGAAATCAGCAGAAGGGCTTATGCCACAGATACCTGCCTCTCACTGGAATGTCTTTTTCTTGTGTGGGTGTGTGTTGCTGATGTGAATTAAATAAAGACTGCAAGCGCAAGTTTTTTCTCTTTTTGGTTATTCCTGAATGACAGAAGCAAGATGCTCACTAACATCTCTTCCAGTGAAATGGAGGGACATTTGGATGAACTGAATCAAACTGCTTAAGTTCTTCACATGTTTTAGGAGTTTGCATTTGTAAACTGTCACGATATATGGAGCATACAGCCACACCTTCTGTTTGCCCAATTACCTCAGTTTAAGAGCTCAAGGTGAAAGAACAGCATGCCTTATTGCCTGCATTTATTATCTTAAAACAAAGATAACAGATATTCGAAGCTTGATAATGTTTCATGAGATGACAGCAATTCAGATTGTGTTTGATCATTTTGGTGAAGCAGCAGTTGGCTTAGCTCAAGGGCTCTGGTGATTCCTTCTCAAGCATCCAAAGCTGCTCCTCGCTGGCCTGCCAGTAAGTGCTCTGCGGCCGACTTGAACCCACTGTCAGGTGTTCTCCGTCAGGAAGTGCTGGATTGCCAGGATCGCTGGCATCTGGAGCAACTGCTGGTTTTTTGCTGTGGAATCGACCTGCTAGCCTCCTAAACAATCCTGCTATTTGCTGTTTATAGCATACGATAAAGGTAACTACGAGGATACTGAGAACAACAACGCCAAGTACTGCTATTCCGATTTTTGCTCTAAGAAAAATCTGCCTGGCTGGAGGGGGTCCGCTGTCAATGCTACCCCCAAGCCCCTCCAGCTCGCAGTATGGGGGAGCCCAGCCGTACTTGCAGTGACAGTTCTTACGATTGTTGCACACACCTCTGTTGTGGCACTTGGTCACGTTACAGTCGTAGTTCAGCACTGTCACATTGGTACATGTCCTGTTGATGCAGAGCATATCATTACCGCATGGCGTGCCATCAGCCACGGCCCCCACGTCACCTGTAGGCATCCCTACATGATAGTCTATACCCCAGCACTTCTTATCTCCAAAAGGGGTTTGGATTATGGTTATGTGGTTGCGCAAATACGGCAATTTGTGTATGTTTTCGCACTGGACCCTACCACATCGGGCATCCTCAGTTTTGCATTTTATGTAATGAGTATTTCTTTGAATACCACAATTTCCAAAACGGTCACCTCGAGTATTCAGCATTCTGAAGCAAGATGGAGGAGCAGCCCTGGCTCTTCTGCCAAAGAGATGCCTGCATTGTTTGCTGTGGGAAGAACATTTCCCTCGATAGCAATAGGCCCCATCCTTGCATGGGGGCTCCATCTTGCACATACACGTCTGGCTGGCACCTGGGAGAGCTCCCGTTGCAATACTCAGGCAGGTCGCAGTCGCCAATCTTCGTTCTGCAGAGAGTTCCTGCTGGAAGGAACTGACAACCCCTGCAGCATTCTCCAGATGCACAAACTGAACCTCGAGTGAGTGTGCAGTTAGGGTGACAACAACGGTCTCGTCTGCAGTTTAATTCTGAGCCACAGTCACACTGCTCTCCTTCTTCTACTATCTCATTCCCACAATATTTATGCTGCAGGGTGTAGAAAGTGCCAGGTGCTGGTGGTCGACGCAAGCAGGCTCCACCAGTTGCAAGCAAGTCAAAGAAGTACCTGTAACTGCAGTCACTGAAGGAATCGGTGCCAGCTGCAGTTTCATGCATAATGCATTTCTTTAGTCTACATTTACAGCTTCGATCATCATGTTGCATCCCAAGAAGATGGCCCAGCTCATGCGTAAATGTGAGAATAAATCCAGATAGTTTCTTCCTAAGGAAAGACTCAACTCCTGATGACCAGTGATCATCACATATACCCGCCAGATATGCCATTCCAAGCTCTTTGCAAAGTTCTGAGATGCAAATAAGTGAGCACTATCATGGCGCATCCGGTGAGTCAGATTGGCCTTTCTCCATTTGTTGAAGTCTGCAAGTGTCTTGCTTACGGAGCTAGAAATATTTATAAGATTATTTTTGGTCCAGATCTCTAGCCCTGTAAGATACAGCTGGACAGAAAGCTGATCATAGAGAGAGTCCGCAGCATTGATGATGTTCATGACTACCCTGAAGACTTCAGATTCGTTCTCACCTAACTTCAGAAAACACCCGTGGTCCGCGACCACCACAAGCTTCGCATACCTGATGTGCGTCCACCAGCCCTTCAGTGAGTCCTCCTCCTCCTCCTGCACCCGCGCAGCCCGGAGCCAAGGCAACAAGGTCTTCTGGTGCTGCAGCTCCTCCTGAGTGAGGCCGCAGGTGGGGGGCTGTAGGGTCAGCGGCCTCCTCCATGCGGTAGAGGACGTGCCGGAAGGCTGGATCATCAGGGACGGGCTCGATCTCGTAGGTGCTGCCCTCTACCCACAGCACCCCTTGGAGGCCCCCCCAGCAGGTGCTGAGGGCCACCAGGGAGCCAGGGCTGCCCTGCACCTCGCCCTGGTAGAAGCAGTCCTTTGGCACGAAGGGCTGGTCGTCCCAGCGCGTCCCATCCTCTCCATAGGTGACCAAGGTGAAGGACGGAGACACCAGCCCCCTGTGGGGCCGCAGGTGCAGCACTCGCACCCGCCCCTCCATCTCCAGGCGGTAGGAGAGGGCCAGGGGGTCGTGGCCGGCGCGGGGGCTCAGGCGCCGCGGCACCGTCACCTCCGTGGCGGCCACGCGCAGCGGGTCGGGCGCCTCCTCCTGCGCGGCGGGGCGCCCCGCCAGGCCCAGCAGCACGGGCAGCACCAGCAGCGCCGCCATGGCCCCGCGCTGCCCGGCCCGCGCGGCGCCCGCCGCTCCCGCCTTTGTGACCAGCCGGCCGGAACGGCCTCTGCCCGCCCCGGGCACCGAGGCTCCGTCTTCCCCATGGCACCTGCGCTTGGAGAAGGTGGGCGCTCACGGGCAGGATAGCACCTGCTTAAGCGAGGCACACACAGAGCCTTTAGTATTCCTCATTGGGAAAAAAACGGCTATTTCCACCATTGAGCATAAGAGTGTCCAGGGAGGGGCTCCCTCACCAAGTTTCACACGTGTAGCCCCCACCCAGCCTTGGTTAGACCCTTGGGGGAAAGAAAGGCCTGCGCTAATAGCCCAAAGGTTGGCATTTGTTTGGGTCTCTTCTGGATTTTTTTCCTTTCTTTATTAAAATATTATTTGTGAGAACTAGAGAACAGGAATAGAGAATTTCAGCTCAAAAGGATATTTGAAAGAAGTTTAGGGTCCAAATTGAAGAAATATGGAAATGCTGGGCCTGCCAACACACTGATTCCCGTTGCCTTTCTTAATGAGTGCCTTCTTATGACTGGAGGCAGTTTCAAAATAAATAAGAGTCGAAATAAGGATGAATTTTGCTCACGTTACATACAACAGGGCAGACACAGGATTATATAACAAGGATAAAAGCATAAAACCTATTTATGCCACGGTTGCTACGTATCTCTAGCAGTTTACTCAGCAGCTTTCCTACCTCGTACCAAAGCCTTTGTTGGTTGGAATCCAATCCACCTCAGCTCTTACCTTTCTCAGTTGCAAGAGGTGCTCCCCTCCATCACAGAGCTCCTCTCCTGCCTGTCCTTGGGCATCAGGAGGTAACCCTCGTGCCAGCACAAGCAGTGACAACGTGAGGAGGCCGAGTGGCGAGGGCGAAGTTATCGAAGGTGCCTGTCACCACAATGAGCACCTCTACCCTCATGAAGCCAGAGCTGCAGGGCAGCAGTTGGTTTAGATCAGGAGCAGTAAATGTGGCACAATGACCAGAAGCCTCCAACACATACATGCATTATCACTGATGTTCTGGCATTTTCTTGCATAGCTGGAAACTGTTTGAAGTTTGTCCGTTAGTGCTTTGGCTAAGAGTGACCAAAGTCATAGGCTGTATTTGGCTTCGGATCACTTTTTTTTTCCTACTAATTTTAAAGCTTTTAAAAAATTTCTTTTCCCCTCTCTGTAAATTCTCTCATCTGTGATTTTGAGTTTTCCACTTTTCAAGTGTTCAAGAACTTAAACTACGTCAGTTTGCCTTTTGAAATAATGTAACTTGGGACATTAAAGCTGTAAGAGAAAAATCCTACTGCATTATCTTTTTTGGATGTGCAGTGGCTGTAGTACTATTTTAAATTCATGCTTCGGCTCTGTGACCATTCCTGACTTGGGCTATAAAAAACCCCTACTAAATCATTCTGCCAACTTGTTCAAGGCATCTTATGCCCAACCCCCAGAAACTGTATATGGCTTTTTTTCCCCTCCTCAGTTAATTTATGTACAACCATAAATTAGTTGTTAGAACTAGAAGAAAGAATTTGGGTTTCATCATCAAGTTAATGGCTGATTAGATTTTTTTTTGTCTCAACACATTGCTGAGCACCTACAGCAAGTTCTTCACTATATCAATGTCACAGCAACAAGACTACACATTTGTGCTCCAATTAGCAGAGCCTTCCACTTCTGTACTGTGATCAGGTAAGGAGAACACAGGATTTTTGGGGGGTGGGGAACAGAGAGAAATGATTCCCAGGATATGGCAATGAACACACTGGAAGAAAATAGTTTCATCTGGCAATTAAAAAACTATCATAAAACAAACCTAAGTAAAGGGGCATTACCAGAAGAACTCCACACCTCTTAAAGGTTATTACAGCATGTTTGACTTCGAAGCCCCGCTATGGCTGCCTAGGGCTGCAAGCACGTTTCCTCAAACAAGATGAGTACATTACTGCTGTTAGTGGCACATTGCTGACTCAGCACGGGGCCACGGACACGGACGATCTCAGCGCTTCGGGTAACCCCTCCCCTGCCTTGCTGAGCTTCTGTCCTCATCCACTAAGTGAGGGTCAAAGTTTCTGGTGCTTCTCGGGCCCTTTGCTCTCACGGGAAGCCCTCTGATACAGGGAAGAAGCCATAACCTTTTGTTCCAAATGTATCCACATTGAATTTTAATTATTGTTTTGAGCATTCCAGAATAACTGCTCTCTAGCTCTTCACTTGATTTAGGACATCACACAAGCTTATTACTCACTTTCAATAATATCTGGAGAACTAGCTTCTCCAACTCTGCTTTTTTTGCCTCCTCCTCTACCCGCTATCCTTCCCCCCCCCCCCCCCCTTCCCTCTCACTTGCTTATCTATATATTTGTTACAGCCTAGCATTACAGGACAAAAGTTGCAAAGGTCCTTCCATTATTCAACAGCAACCCAGTTAGAGCTCTTCATCAGTTACACTGAAGCAGGTGAAAATCCCTCCTATAATCTCACAATAAATGTGACATAGCAGCCTGAATATATTCTGATTTCTTATTTATATTTGTCTGCTATTTAGAATGCTTTTTCCTCACTCTAACATTTAACTAGAATATATACAAAGTAAGCAGCAGAATAAGCAAAAGTTTGGGACAAGGGGAGTAGAAGTCAGCTTTTTTCAAGAATGACTCTACTACTTCTACATAAAAAGAAATAAAACATTTCTTAGGAATGGATGAATATTTTCTGCAAGCCAAAGAGTGCTCTGTATAAGCACCACAGCAAATATTCAAGGTATACAAGCTGCCAAGGACGTTTCTCTTCCCCTCTCCTACCTCCTCAGGTCTAAAGCGATCAGATGGCACAAGAAGGTGCTAGAAGCACAGAGAAAACAGCATGCATTTGAGACAGCATTTGAGATACATTTGAGACAGTTACAAATAAACAATTTTAGCCATTCTAAGCATGTAACAGCAAGACACTTCAGTCTGTTTTATGTCATCATGTATCTCTTGGACAAAAACTAGCTTTATTCTAAGATAAGAGCTTAGCTGTCTTACCTTTAAATAAAAAGAGTGTCATTTAGAAACTTGTGGCAGTTTGACATCTAATTATATTGATTTGAGCCTCTGATTACCTAATCTTTAATCTGCATTCTAAACATACTAAAGACACTGCAATTTATATTAGCTTAAATTATTTTCTAAATTTGGCTTCCTCAAAACAGACAAACTGATATCCAAGGAATAGTTTTCTGCCAGTACATACAGCATATTTACTAACAAAGCAAGGCTTTAAGAAAGGCAAGCTAGCATCCAGGATTTGCTTCATCAAGAAGCAAGTTTTTTTTTTTTTTTTTTTTTTTTTTAATAAAAGTTTTTCTTTTTAACGCAGGAAACCAAGACACAAAGGATTGTAAGGATTTCAGGAGGCTGCAAAAATATACCTCAATGTAAAAACCATTCTTGGAAGTCAACTGGCAAACCAGAATGAAAACCAAAAACACTTTCTCTGAAGCAGCTCACATCCTGCCATTGACAGTTCTGTAACAGGTTTCTACAGAAAAAGAGTTGTTACAGGGAATCCATTACATAAATTTCCACAGTGTTGGTGAAGAGCTTAAATATTAAGGAAAGGGAACAAGAATCTCCTGTAGACTTCCAGGTACTGATTTAATGCAGAGGTGCAACAACTTCCTTCACTGCAGTCTCATTCGTTTTTCAGGAGGTCCTTTAGTGCCAGCACTCTGCTGAGTATTCTTTACAGTCTCTTTCTCCTCTTGCTTGATAGCTTCAGGGGCTGGTTCTGGTTCCTTCTTGATTTGATCCACTTAATAAGTAAGAACAAAAAGAAATTAAGAGTGGAATACACTGAAAAGACAGTTTAGCCTTTTCCTGTTTCAAGGTTGCTTATAATCAATTTAAAGCCTTCACACACTTTCCTGAGCTCATAGCACTAGGCAAAGTCACTAGGATGCAGGATTGACCTAGTCATTCCTTCTTGCACCCATTTTCCCCTTTCTACTTTCAAATAGCATTCCCTGAATTTGAACCTTCAGGCAATACAGTGACAGATGAAAAGGGCAAGGCACCTCCTGGGTAAAGAGTAAAATACACATTTTTCAACTTTATGCTGGTCACCACAGCAAGCTCTGATCCTGTCTAACACTTTGCAGAGCTAGACAGTACCAGGTTAACCACCTCAGTAGTAGCAGAAAGCAGTTCATGAGGTAAATGTAAAACACAGTGATATATAGTTTATTTTTTAAGAATCTTTTGATAATAAAAGAGTTTTACCTGGGATGGGCTTTTCTCCAGGCTTTTGCTGTGGAAAACAAGCAAACAAAAACCAAACATCAGAAGAGCCAAAGTCAATATTCTTAACTCCCTCATATTTACTTAGGTACACAAAGCAGGTAGTGTGTTCTTGCAACAAGAGTTGAGGTAAAAATGAGGGCTCTTGGTTACTAAATACATTTTAAAGAAAATACAAATAACTTATTTCTAAACATGCAATTTTCCCCTGACAATAGAAACTAATGGGAAAAAAGTGCTCATCTAGCGAGTCTTTCCTAATCTCCCAATTTTTCCTCTGAAGGATTAAAGGTTTTGAGAGCTGCTGTAAGCATCTGCCCTTTCTCCCCAGCAGAGGGCCTGGCAGAACAGCAGTTGCTGGGCGGATGCAGAGGTGGCCACAGGTCGCTCACACAATGCTGAGGATGTCCTTGCTAACCAGCAAGCCTCCAAATCAGCACAGTACCCTGCACACAGTCCCTGGGTTGGTTTCATTCAGCTCTTGGTTTCACTCGGCTCACAAAGCAGGAAACTGGCTATGGCTACAAAATCCGAGAGCTGACAAGTATAGTCTTCTACATGCGGATGAAGAGTTTCTCTAACAAAATTTGCCATCGTAGTTTTGGCAAGGTCTTAAAACTCACAATTGCAGAGGGCAATTCCACTTTCTACTCAAAGCCTTCCACTTCCAAAATCCATTATCTAACCACTGTCTCCATTCTAGAAAGCACAGAAAATTCCCACGCACTTTCTGATGTTCAAGGATTTTTGAACTTCTTAAGCTCCAAGTTACATAATTCTGTAGCTTATATATGTCATACCTGAACAAATTTAGGTGGAAACTTTTGTCTCAAGTCTAGAAGTAAAGCATCTACCCTTTGCCTTTGGAAAATAGAACTTGGTTCTTCTTTCTTCTTGGCTTTTGGTTTAGCCTTCTCTGTAAAAGACAGAAAATGTGACAGAAACCTATTTAGGAATTTCTGTTTTCTTACCAGCTCTTTTTTGGGTGACAAGCTGGCATCAATTTCCCTTCTAAACTCCAACTCTCCCTTGACATCAGCAGCTCTTTCTTTGAAGCAGACAGATTAGGAATAATTTTACTTCCTGAAAAACTGATTTGGTTTCTGAAAAATGTCCTTTGAGTCTCCAGTGGATTGCAGTGCTCTGCTCTCCTTTGACATAGGGCTCACCATTTCTTACCTCCCATCCATACCTCAGTGTCAACCCCACCAGCCCCACAAGGTTGGTTCCTTCAAACCTTGTGGAAAGCACTACCTTCAAACAGAAGAGGCACTACCTCTGAACTTTCTCTGCACACCCTCAGTGTATCACCAGCAAGCTTTACCTTTATGTGCATGTTATCCCCCTGCCCAAAAGCAGAGCGGGGCCTGGAACACCTACCTCGTTCCTCTTGATCTTTGAAATGCCACCAATAGCCTTTGGAGGGGTGATAACGACAGTAGGACATAGCTTCTTCAAAAGCAGACTGAATTCCGTGCACTGCAGTGAGCTTTCAGAACCATAAGAAAACATTTGGAATTTTTGGAAAAAAGTATAGTATAAATTCTTGTAGGCAGAGATTAAAAATTTTCCATTCTATATTCGTTTTTGTTCTGGGAAGGGAACTTGAGGCAGCTAGCTTTGGACCAAGAATGTAATATTTTAAACAGGAGCAAGTGCTTTTCTAAACAGAGAAAAAAATAAAACAACAACAAAAAACACATACAGCATTTCACTAGGATACAAGAAGAAACTAAAACTAAAATCTAACTGGAGTTTTGGATTTAAGGAAAATTATCAGTTTAATAAAAAACATATTCCAAACCAAATGTCATTGAATAAGTCATTGTTAGTTCATATATATTTATGCAATTTTAAAAGTTTCTTAGAATATTTGAACTTCACATTGGACAACTGGCAGAACAATTTCAGCTATTCAGATCCCTTCATCCTTACACAATCAGTGCCCTGCCCTTTAGGCCACACTATACCACACCTCTGTATAGGATACTCATCATGTTAACTAGCAGTGTTTAAGTTATTGCATCCTATACAAGACCTTTTCTCAAAACAGCACAAGAAGGATTGAAACAGGGTGCAGAGCCACCAAAAGCAGCTACAGACTGATACATGTCAAAATGTACAGAACACTTACAACTCTGGAGTTAATGACAGACCCCAAGTCAGGTGCCTGATAAATCACACCAGCAATAATATAGTAGTCAGCCAACGGAATAACTGTAGAAGGGAGGGAAAAATAAAATGTACAGGATTAATTTTAATCCCATTCTGAAAAACACACATTTGTTGTTTATTTTCAGTAGTAACAGTAAAAATTCAAATATTCATCTCATAGTGAAAGTCCTCCTGTAGCACTCTATCCACAGACATATCAAGATTGGGTGCATATTAGAATGACTATTCCTTCTTCCTCAAAGGGAGGAGTTCCTTCTCAGCATTCCCTTGGGGAGAGGAAAAAAAGGCAAAGAACAGCAACTTTACTGCCTTGCAAAATACTTTCCTAGACAGATAGCTCTCCTTTGTCTTTGGACATACAGATCTTAACCACTTCAAACTCTTGGCTTAAGATGTAAAGGGAGGGGAAAAAAAAAATCCTCCCCCAATACACAGAAATCAAAGACAGACCAATTCTATCCAAATACCCCACACTGACTCTGAGCTTCCTAAAATTTCAAGTTTTATACCCAATACTTAATCTGTTTCAAACAGAGTAATATTTCTATCAAGATAAAACAAAACATATGGGTAAAATTAGCCAAGCAACTAAACGATAAAAGTAAGATCTAGCCTAAACTGTGGGACCACAGTGAAAAAATGTTATTAAAGTAGTCCTAGTTAAGCTCCACCAAACAACCGTATTATGGCAAAAACACAAACATCCGTGTTGTGGAAACAGAACTCTACTGTGAGTAGTCAAAAAATGTGTCAAAAGCAGAAATGAGGGGACATGATATTTCTATACCTGCCCTTTAAAATCTAGACTCTAAAGATTTGACTCTTCAAAACAAATGGAAAATCTAATCAAAGAGGCAGCAGTACATGCTCTTTTTCCATATGGAGCTAAAATGGAGGCCATTATCCGACATGAGTAAATAAGCAGCATAGCTAGACAAGCCCAAGTCCTATAGAAGAGGAAGACACATACGTAGAGTTAAGTTACTAAGCAGAAAGTTAAAAAATTACTAGCAATAACCCTGCTTTTCATTTCTGTAAGGTTCATTCTGGAATAACCTAGTCTTTTACATGTATATACAGTTAACACAGAATATAGTCCAATTACAATAGAAATTTGGCAGCTCTTCTTAATCACACATACATAGGTAAACTTAAGAAAAGAACATTGAATCTTGTTGAATGCAAAGGGAAGGAAAAAAACAAAGTACTTCATTCAAAATTTGGGAAGGCCTTCACTGACACCAGTGCTACTCTTTAAGACTATCACAAAATTCCCTCATGTCTCCAAAATATTTAGATGCATGAATGCATCTTTCTCTGTAACTAATGGAAATCATAACTTTCCAAAATAAATAAATAAAATCACATCCTAGTCACCTCAGATGATTAGCACAAATTAAATTAATCTCATCAGCCCCAAGCAATCAATCTTAAAATTTCCCTTACTTAATAATTACATTTAATACTCTACCATAGCAATATGACATGACAGAAAGTTATTAACAATTTCCATAGCAAAATATATGGCAGTACTTCTTCACTTTTTTCACTCCTCACATTTCACCACAAGAGTGCAGTCCCTGTGCAACCCAACTAGCAGGCCACACATCACTCCACGAGGCAAATTATCTCCACCTACCTCCCGTATAGAGCCTCATATCTGTGTGAGATTTGAGAAAAAGACACACCAGAGGAGAACCATAAATGCTTACACACAAGTTAGAAACAGATAAAGAGAATAAACACCCAGGCTTTCAACAGTGACAAAACCTAAGAGATCTTACCTTGTGTTGGAGATTGCCTTTGCTGCTTGCGGATAATGAAGAGAATGGGCTCTTGAGCATGAAGAAGAATATATTCCACTCCAATCATTTGACTGGAAAAGAAGCAACCAGAATAAACATCTTCCTCTCAAAGTAAAAGCCATGGGATGCAAAGAGCTACAAAAATCTTGCTAGGAATGGGCTAAATCCTGATTCTTTGAAAGCTGTTCTATAACACGCAGTAAAAGAGACATATAGCTATCTACATATACAAGGCAAGTTAAAACAATCTGACAAAAACTTTTAGGCAGGACAGGTGAACAAAAGAATAAACAGTGAGAAGGATGACATATCTGTCTCTGCCATGATAGACTGTTGCTTAAATAAAGAAACAAAGGACCACAGTGCATGCATGTGATATGAAAGCCTCTCTGCAACCACATTCAAGTAAGGGGAATTTTGCCATGGAGTATTTAGCTTAATTTGTACACTGCCTGCCATATTGTCACATCTTTAAATAGCTCTCAACATGCTTGAGTTGCACTCTGTGTCACAGATGGGAAACTGCAAAGAAAGTTAACTTGCACACAAAACAATCTTACTAGACAACTATCTGTGATGTTTACTTATGACACTTAATACTTGTATTATTCATACTAAAAAGCCAGCTCTTTGGAGGAATATCCATACTAATTATGGCACACGGCCAGGGGGATATGGAATCACTAACTAGCTTGTGAACACAAAATATCCCTCAAGATAAACCTCATTCATCACAGGAAAGACACTTAACTACATTATTAATACCAGTATTCAATTTCTGTTGAACTGGAAAGAAGAAATACTGCTTCAGAGAGTATCTAAAAGTGATGTACTGGAATCTCAGTTTCATGACTGTGATTTCTTTGAAGTGGCACTAGAGGAAGTAGAAGGTATCTAAATAGCTGGACACTCTGGCAAGGCTAAAAAACAAGAATGGAAGCAGCTTGCCAGTACATTTCCATTCAACCATCTAAGCCTCTGAGTGGATGCAAAAACAATGTTAGAAGCAGTTTCAAATTAATGACTTACTTCAAATGGTCCAGGGTCATCCGCTGCATTTTGACAACTTCATTGTTACATGTTCGGTCATAGAACGGGTTACTTCGCTCTGAGAAATAGTCCAGCACGCTGCCATTGTTCAGTATTGGAATCCAGGAGCTATCAACCCAGGATATTCCCAAGAGATTATCTGGCAAGAGAAATATCCTTTGAGTACTAAACGGCTTGAAAACCTCCAGAAGTAAAAAGTTAATTCTTGTGGCACAGGATCAAAGTAGAACATTGCCCCAAACAACCCAATTCTACTTAAAAATGCATTTCACAGAGGTCAAATAATAATTAAATCTTTTAACTTACTATAGTTCTGTTGTAGATGGACAACAATGTAATCTGTTCCTACTCCACTTTTTTGCTGGTACATGATTATGCCTCACGAACGCCAGCAGGGTGGTGGTGGGGGAAAGGAGGGAATCAACGAGCTCCAATAACTGCATAATATTACCATAATACTATGTATGTGCATACGTGCATTATATACAGTTTATATTATGAACTACAGCAATAGCTGAATAGAAAGACAATCTAAAACATGGTTCACTTTCAAAGTTGGTTCTCTGATAGAAAAGTTGAACTTAGACAGTTGGTTAGAATCAGTTACAGAAAAAATAACCTGACAAGTGGTACACCTTACACTAAATTTAACTCCAGTCAAGCTTTTTTCTTACAAAAATAGCATCCCATCTTAGAAACACTGAAACCCGCATATCTGATGCAACAGCAACCAAAATTGTTATTTCCAAAGATGATTTCTTCTGCTGTGGGTGAAATCCATAGTAAGCAAGCCCCAAAAGACAAAGATGCTACCTTTGGGTAATGTTTCCCCATAGCTATGAATAAGGGATTCTATTCCCAGCTCTACAATTAATTCCCTAAATTGCCGATGGCAAAATGATCATTTTGCATGTCGATGAATATTATAGAAACCTAACCACGCAAGTATTCAAATTTGAAATACACACTATAAATACAAATTGTTACATGTCAGATGAGTTCCTACACATGTAGTGACATTTGGACTGAAATCCTTAGATTTAATTATGATACAAAACAAAACTGCGTTCCTCACACACTTAAGTGGCCAAAGTTAAACGGCGACCAAAAAACCCAGTGTCAACACTGGTTCTATGGTTGACAACATAGCTAACACCAAAAACACCAGATAACTTGAAAGGTATCTAGAAATTCCTCTATTTAAATTACAAAAGCAACAATTAGAATTCCTAATAACTGAGAAAGCAGAAAACACGACATATGTCGTTCAGGTTTTCTAAGGAAATGTGATGCAAAGCCTTTGAAGAAGGAATGGAAAAAAAAAATGAAATGCTTTCATTCAGGAACTACTCCCTTATGTTCATGCATTATACGCATATCCAGAACTCCCATTCATCATTCTTCTGTGAATATTTCGTTTTGTGGCAGTTCTGCATGTTCAAGGATCAGTCGCAAAATGTCAGCTCTTATGTTATGAGCAGCTTCCTTTATGAACGTTTAGTAAAGTGATACCACGTGCTCAGCAAACCAGGAATAATGCAGAATAACTGAGTGATTCATTCCACCTTGTCAATCTCAGAACTGCCAATCTAGCTCTTCCTTAAAATGGAAGAAAAAAAAATCTTGAAGCATTCACATTATTTTATATAGACTGCTCCCTCTTTAAAACGAGAATCTTAGTAACAAAGAAGTAAAACCCATTAGACATTTAAGCTAGGGTAGTACTGATGATATCCTAAATGACTTTAAAAACCACAAGACAAGCTTCCTTCCCAGCAAAGGCAAAATTAGCCCAAATTTGCATGCTCTCTCTGATAAAGTCCCATTTTGTATTTCAAATACAGAAACATCTTATTGGTATGACTAATAAAAATCGAATTTCTCAAGACTGCATTCTCAGTTAAGTTCACAATGCCAAAAAGACACAGATAAATAAATCATAAAACTGAATATAAAGTTTAGGTTCTAAAACTTACCCTTCACTATTGTTTTGTAAGTGCAAATCATTATAACTGCAAGATTTTCCTTTTAAGCTACCCTTAGAAAAAGTCAAAGCTGAGAGAACAAGCCCAATATGCTTCTTGTTCCTAGGGAGAGGGGAGTATTTCCATTTATCACTGCCAGAAGATTCTATTTATGTGGAATTTGTGCCATATATTCACTTAAGTGCTTAAAGTGAAGTGCTTAAGAGAAAGAAGCAAAATCCTTACATACGAAAGCAACTTTGGTACACAGGACGCAAAACCAACCATGAAATCACGAGCAGCCACAGAGATCCATTTACAGTTTTTCTTACAGGAAAGCACAGATTTCTGAGAAGCTGGAACTCCGTGGCAAGGAAGGGCTCAGCCTGTGCTTAAACTGGGGCCAGGCAGCCATGGCGCCCCTGGGTCTCGGCCCACGCACGGCGCCGGCGGGCACCGGGCACCAGGCGCCGGCGGCTGCCCGGGGACACCCGGAGCGCGGCGAAGCGCTGCCCGCGCCGCTCCAACAGGAGGCCCCAGTCCCGGCCCGCGCCGCGGCGGGCGAGCGCTCCTACCTCGGATGTCCACGGCCGCCATGGCCCCGCACGCACTTCCGCCGCCCGCACAGGAAGTGCTGGAGCGGCGCCCACCAGCGAGACGGGAGGCGCGAGCGCCGCAATGGCGGCGGCGGGAAACCCGTAACGGCCGGGCTTAATTAATTAACGTCCGCAAACGGTGACACTGGGGTCATGAGCGGCGTGAGGAAGTTACTAATTCCCTTTCCAGAACAGGATTTGCACAAATAAGTTAGTAAGGTTGAACAGCAGAAGAAAACAAAGTGTTGAATAAGAGGAGCACCATCTGTCCTGAACACCAAATGCAAAAAGAAGCCATAAAAACACCAAGGGATACCGTCCTTCATGGCACAACTACATTTAAAATCACACACCTATCCGTAATTTGTCAGGTTTCTCATTTCTGAGTGCTTGATGTTACTACTAAGATTCTCCAGACATACTTTTGCACTGTGTAATGCTCGTGTGCTCAAGCACTGCAGATTCCCATTCATTAGCACTAATTTTAGCAGCTTCTGTCCTTGTCAAATACCTCTCTCTCAACCTTACCCAGCACAGAGAGTTTCCAATAACATCATGGCAGGTGCCATTCTAAAACCAGTGTTTAGCTATCTGTGTCATGAACAAATCTCCCGGAGAGTAGAAATGCCACAAGATACAGTAGTCACCCTTTCAGAGCTTCTCTAACGTCCTGCCTGTCTCTATGTCTGTGCAAACCAGTTCCCTTCTGTAACAAATATTAACTCAACCTCGATTTTAATTATTTACATTATCCATCGTTCCTGCTGACTGTGCACCTTTCCTGAGCAGGCATGTTTTTGGATGAGTGAGGGTCTGAAAAGCAGAGACACCTCTATGGGAAATAACGATGTTTGATGGCCTACAATTCTGAAGCCCTGCTGGGAAGAGTTGCTCATCTGCTAACGTGTTCACCTTCTGCTGCAGCACAAAACAGTAGTTTCTGTTTTCACTGAGCTTTCTCTAAGAAAGGGAGAGTCTTGATAAGTGTTCATGTTCTGCTTTTTGGGAAAGAGGTTTGAGTTACAGGTAGAGATCTAATAAATGCTATAGGTAAAATGAGGAATTTGTGGTACTTTTAATGTCTAAGAAAAGCACCTTAATATTTAAACATTCTTATAAGGGGTTCATTTGTATTTTAAATGTACATAAAGCGCTTGAATAAAAATAAGCTTTTTTTTGTGCAACTAGTGTTTGAATGTCATCTAGTGTCTCCCTTCCCCTGATGGATTTTTATATATATATCTCACCCCGATGGATTTTTTTATATATCTGTATGTAAATATATAAATATATATCAGTTATCAGAGCTAGTGAGAAATCTAGACCTACCACATTCCTCTTTTCTAGTCACTATAAATACATATAACAGAGGAGAATGCCTCTAATATAAAATGCTTTTTATGTCCAGTGGAGGCAGGATTGGTAGCACTGAACACTCCAATGAATTAGCAGAGCAGGGACACTAATGAGACAGGACTCTCTTTATAATCTCAAATAAAAACAGCTGTATTGAAAGGACTACCTCTATAAACGGGAGGAAAGTTCTGTCAGCTGAGACAGAACAAATAAGCTAGTTACATGCCATAAGGTAGAAGTATTTTCATTACATTCTGGGTAGTTTCCAATACAAAAGCACAGGTTGCTGAACAACATTCAGATCATCACAACTTTTCAGATTCTGCCAATACGTTTTAACTCACAGTTTAAAGTAATGACCTCCATATCCCATTAAATGTTCTGTGCAAATGCAGTTCTGAAGTGAATTGGAGAGGTAGATTTAAGATCCTGTGCTAATGCAAAATCACAGAGCTTGAATTACTTATGAAATGAGTGATTTGCTACTGGCTTTACAGTAAGTAGGAATGGAAGAACATTCTTTGAAATGCTTTCCCTTTGAAAAAAATCAAAAAATGAATGAAATAGTTATAGGAAATTATTGGCAATGCAATGAAAAGAACGAAATAACATTTTAATGAGAAAAAAAAATGAGTTGGCTATTATGAGTTTGTCCTCCGTATTCTGCTTTAACATTTTTGCTGAATGAAATTCCCTTCTTGCCATGCTAAAAACAATTACAATGTTAAGAGTATCTTCAGATTACACTATGCACGTAGCTATTTACAGAACAGCTTCCAGCAGGCCTTAAATTCCACTGCTGAACAGTGCTTTAGAAACCCTAACGTGGCCAAACTCTGTTTCCTAATCAGGCATTTTTGCTGACTTCAGTCTGCTAATTCTTTCCTTCAGTGCATCTGCCTGTATTTTTCCTTTTCCTGGGATACTGTTTTATGCAGTCTTCATAAATACTGCTGATCAGATGCATTAAGTATAGAAAAAAATGGCAGGCTTGGGTGCTCTTTTTCTGCTGGAAAAATACTAGAGAAGATTTCAATCTAGAAAAATGCTGAAGTGATTTCAGTGATGGTTGCAGCTCTTCAAAATAGGGTTGCTTTCATTGCTATCAGCACGGGGCGGTAAACAGTTATTAACCTTTTCTAGCTAAGGGTTGCTTAAGAGAGTGAAGAAAAACAAAACAGTCACAATCTCCAGACTCTGTGTTTCCAATACGCTTTGAGTACCCATGTTTTATATTGATTTATAAAGCCCAGCATGGCCAAATTACAAAATGCTAGATTTTTATACAGTTACTCAGGCACTTTGCTTATCTGAAGGCAGCCTTTAATAAAACACGGGTCTCTCTAGTTTGATGAACAAAATCAGGATTTGCTTTCCTGGTTTATTGCTGTATTTGATTAAAAACTGGGCTTTGATTTGGCAATGAGCACTGTGCTACAAAACACAGCAGTGCAAACTTATTGCAGCCTAGGGGAAGGATGCAAAACGTGCGCAGACCAACTAGTTGCCAGGAGGAAATTTAATTGTTTCAAGGTAGGAGAGAGCTGCAAAATCAAACAAGTAGCACCAGTGGTAAAACATCAATGAAACCTTTAATGAAACCTACTCTGTCTGCTTGAATAACCTCAATCCTTACAATGGTTAAAAATAAGGATTTTATTCCAGAGAAGAATTATAGTGTCTGCTGTGTCCATTTAGTTGCATACATTTTCTTTCTTTTTCAGCACCTGTCTCCCTAAAACAGATTTCTTCACCTGCTCTGAAATGTTAATGCGCTCACCTCATCACTGTTTCAAACACTCTTTTTTCAAGCTCTTTCATTGGATGGCTTCTTCCCCGCTCTCCTATCATTTTACTCTTTACTAGTGTTGGTTGCCTGGTAACTCTAACACTTCTTTCGTTCCCAGTAATTT
The DNA here is from genome assembly GCF_059628265.1 of Tinamus guttatus. NCBI lineage: Eukaryota > Metazoa > Chordata > Aves > Tinamiformes > Tinamidae > Tinamus > Tinamus guttatus. The sequence continues at coordinate 18,511 of NW_028288623.1, forward strand.
TACGTCTTCCCCCCCCCCCCACTATTTAGTCATAAAACCCATCATTTTTCTCTTAACTGGTGTATTCCCTCTCCATCTGTGCCTTCACATCACACAATTTTGAAGACAGACAAGTGACCAAAATGTCGATCAGAGGTTGATTTTTGTGTCTGACTTGGATTATAATCATTTTAGTGATCTTCCTGTTAACACAAGTGAAGGCTGGCGCTGTGGGTGGAGCAGATGACTTCACTTCCTTGCTAAAACCCAGGCAAAGTCAGCTCCGATTCCCAAGCTCAGTTTTCTCTACTGATCCAAAAGGGAAGGCACTTGCAAAGAGCATGCTGTGCAACTGGGAAAGCAGGACAAGTGAAGGATGAAGCAAAGGACACTTCACATATTGCCTCTAAGATTGGAAGAAAACCCATAAAAAGTTGTCTTCCCTCATGTTCCTCTTTAGCATTCCCTTTTCTCACCGCTGTTACTCCAGGCCTCTCCTTGGATCGCTCCTCAAGAGCTCCCCAGCCTGCACTCACTTATGTGGAATTGTATACAGCACCTTGGGCCACCAGCACATCCAGAGTGGCCCTACTCTGTGAAGTCAAATAAATGTTGAAGAGGCTTTTCTCCCAACCTCCTGCCTCTGCTTCTAGAGACAGAGGTCACTTTAATCCAGCATTTGCACATAGCAAGCCTGTTCACACCAGGACCCAGAGGCATAATGAATTAACGGTAAAGACTGAGCTAACCTAACGTGAGGAAGTCAGGCATTTGCTGGGCCTGTGAAACAACCCTATCTGCTCTAATAAAATGTTCCTCCTCTCTCAGGCAATACTGTGTCACCCAAGGTTTACTTGCCAGCTAGTTGGACACTGCTTTGGACTGAGAAAAGTCCCAGTTTCATACACAGGTGTCATGATAGTACAGGAGCTTAAGGGGCTTTTCAGCTTGCCAGCTACATGAGGCTTTTGGCTGCTTAGTCTATACAAGGTATTTTAAGGGAGCAGATATAGCTGGTCTCTATAAATAAGACTGAGAAGAGTATGGGTTTCTCTTCCTTTCCATCCAGGAGCTGCTGCAGAGGGATCACTGTAGGCTTCATCCGACTGCCTCATGGCCTCTAAGCTGCTGTAAGATGCTCAATATGGATAGGAAACTGCTACTGAATGCTCAGCATGGGCTTTTGGGACTATATAGAGGCATAAGGAGTCTGCTAAAATAATTCCGGATTGCAGTTTGCAGCAGAATCCCGTTCTGAGGAGTATTCATTCTATGGTTTTTGTTTATCAGATACAGATAATCTTGGATTCGCCGTCATTCCAAAGCAGCCATAGTTGTTGCCCTGCTCTCCTGTACAATACTGGAAATAATCTAGCTTGGCAAGAGGATACTTTCCAGTGCCTTTTGCACAAGTGAAATCTCCATTTGGGGATATTCTCTCCACCATCAGCCCAGAATGGGCCAGCCAAGGTTATTTTACAGCAAGACTTTGAAAGGAAAAAAGTAGGTTAAATTAAACTCACAGTACAGAGATTCACGATTTGAAATAAATGAGGGGTTGGGTCTGTTTAGAGGACTTGGGAAAGAGGCAGAGAAGAAATTTGGTTGAGATACACAAAAGCATTGGGAAGAAACTGGACTTTAATCTTGGACCCTGCCACCTGACCTAGATCCCATTTTCAAAGGCTAATACCCTGCCATGCAACATGGGTCAGTCTCTGAAACCGGCAATCCCAAATGCTCCGTGCCCCTCATGAATGTGTGTTCATCCATTCGTTGGCAATGGATTTTGTGTTATCAAGTGGCAGATTTGTTACAGTGTCTCCTGTTCTCATGGCTCCCTGTGCACAGAAGACACCACCTAAGAATAATTTCAGAAAACTCTGTGGCTTACGCAGAACCCTTCACATTTCATAAAGTAAGATATATGAGCTACAATAGGAAAAAGCCTTAAAAGCAGAGAAGAAAAGAGTGATCAATAAAATAAACAAAATATTAAACAGATTAGCAAACAAACAACAAGGCAGCAATTGTGCTCTATCCCATTATTCCCAGGAGGCTGGCCCAATTCCCACCAACGCTATGGCCTTAAAGTACACTATGAGTGATCTTGCTAATAAGGTCAAGCACAGCTTATTATTCTAACACCTCTACCTTTTCCAGTACTCCTCTTTCTCAGCTTAGCAATATGACTTGAATAATTGTGGGACTCCATACAGGAAGCAACAGCACTGTGAGAGATTTTTCCAGACTGATATTCCTTCTTTCTGACTTCATTACTATCCAAAGTATCAAGAAGCACAAAAGTATTTCTGTTCTTCATGTGGAAGGAAGAAGAATCAGATATAGTCAAACTGTTAAGTTCATGCGCTGAAGAAATAATTTCTGCCTCATCAGTAAGCATCAAAATTAAAACAACTATTAAAAGAACCCTATAAATAAAAACAGAACTACATAGCTTACACTAAAAATTATTTATAGGAGTTGTAGGGCCAATAATACTGACCTGTCCTTGGATCAGTGAAATTCACTATCTCTGCCAGTCATTGGAAAGGAAATACATATTTCCCTGACAAACTTAAGATGTACTGAAAATTTTAGAATAAACAAGGAGTAAGTCAGTTATGTTTAAGAACATGAGTGTAATACTGGTCCACAAACCAGCATTATTATGCAGGATTGGAGAATAATGAGATGACAGCTGAAAAGAGATTCCAGTTCTGGTGTTTGTACTTAAAAGGAATTTTTGAAAAGAGTTCAGCAAACAATTATGGGATTGATTAGCAGATTAGAAAACATCCCTTTTTAGCAAGAGATTAACTTAGTCTACTTAGTTTACCCCAAAGAAACCAGAAGTAAACCTTGATGAAGTCAACAAATAGCTGCTAAGAAAAAAGATTTTGTGGCTACAGCAGTTATCCATGCAATCTAGCAGTAAGCAAACAAACAAACAAAAACGCAACAAAAAAACCAACATTGTTTAGAAGCTTAAGTAAGACAAACTGGATAGACAAATAAATACATAAATCAATAAATAATGAGGGCAATCAGCAACTGGAATAAGCCATCAAAAAGCCTTTAAGATTCTCCATTCCTTGTAGTATTTAAACCAGAATCCTTAGATACATGTAACAGCTCAAATGGGAACAACGAGCTGTAATAACAGATCACTAGCTAGGATTATATGTGTTATAAAAAGCAGATTACATGATCATAGTATTATGTGTTCTCTATTAAACCCAAGAATATGAAATGTAGAACATCAATATTCAACCACGGTTTACTGCCATTTGTAAACAAAGTAGTAAGGCTGCCAAGCTACCAAGTGTTGAAAACAAGCAATCAAAATCACACCTTGCCTATTCTTTGGTTTTCTTTGAGTGACATCTTTTGCTATTTCATTCCCAAGATTTGACAACTGTCAAAACAGCCCTAAGACACTATGACTGTGTTTTACAAATTTGAAGGATGTCATACAAATTATTTGAGAAATGCATATTAAAATCTATTAAAATAGATATTTTCTTCTACAAAAAGTATCCATTTTCTTTCTATTCAATGAATGCAGATTTGGTTAATGTAAATTACAAGAACAAGAAGGCAAATAAAATAATATATTTTAATGCCAAGCTGTTCCTGCCTTACTGTCTGGTTTCAGATGAATTCTTCACACATTGCACCTTATCCTGGCATGAGAAAATCCTAGAAGGCTGTAAAGTCTGTTATTTACTGCAGATTCACAGGTAGCTCCCAGAAAATCTATCCCACATGCCCACATACTGCACGGATATATTCACAGACCTCTGAATTTGTGCAATAAGAATTCTGCAAGTCCATCTTTTGTAGAAAAAACATCTCACTGGCTTTAGCTGGAGCAGATGAAGCCATGTTAACAAACAGTCTGGCTCTACACATTTCCATTCTCTACCTGTGTTCAGGATCAGATATGGTAGAACTAGAGGGCTGCTATTATAAAGTTTTTCCTGTTCTACAGAACAAAGGCGAAAGGCAGGACAAATGCTTTCTCCACTGTGCCCATCCCCATGAGTTCAGTTATTTATTTGGAGATAGTATCTACTTGGATTAGTTGCAGAGATCCATGCATTCGGAGTCTTGATTACAATATGTCCCTGGCTGCATTTGTTTCCAGTATGAAAAACAATCAATGAATGTAACAAAGGTGACAATTCCACAGAACTGTCTGTAGAAAAGAATGAGTTTGAGTTGAGGAAAATTCTGCTCACTGTTCCGATGATGGCAATGCTAAAACAAGGCTGGCCATTTGTGTTTGTTAACACAGGATTAAACTGGCTTCTCCAGAAAAGGCTCACATGAATACCAAATCCTTGTAGGCTGATGGTAGATAAAGTGGGTTTGCACATTTTGCCTGTTTATGCCTTAGCATGGATTTCACTGCCTTTCATGTTCAGCTTTGTTTCTTCTCATCTGAATTTCTATGGCCTCTCTTTGTCCCTGCTCGACAAGTCATGGCGTCCACAAGTGTTCCAGCCACCAGCTCACCTTCAGAGAAATTGCACCAGCTCCACCTTCAAACACATCCACGGTTTCCTCATTGACGTTCAAAGTGACTGTTTTTATTGCAGCATTTCCTACTTTCTTCCTCATGCAAGACATCTTTTTGTGCTGTCTTTTCTCCATTCCACTCCACCTTTGTTCTCTCACATATTCTCACTACCTCTGATTTCAGAGCTCTCAGCTCTGTTCAGATCTTTCTCTGAAGCACTCAACTGATGCTCTCAAGATTGCTGATTCTCTGCTTTTCAAATCCCTGATGGAAGGATGTTTTCTCCTTCCCCTAGCCAATATTTAATTATTTATCTACCTTGTTAATATGCAGTATTAAGAAAAATCACTAAAACAGAATAAAAATTATTTCAAGCCTCCAAATCCAACATATGTAGGACTAAATCTATGTTTTCACTAGATGTTGCATATTTTAATGCTCTTAAATATGACATTATGAAGCAGGAAATACACTATTGATACACAAAGACAGGAAGCTCCCACCTGCAGTCCAAGACAAAAGAATTTCCCACTTGAGATGCTTGTAATAGCAACTTCCCATAGTTCTCTTACAGCCTCAGCTATATTTTTACACAATTTTCACACTCTAATCCTCAGGGCAAGCAGAGGGTGGGGAAAGAGGAATCATGAATATAGCTTACCATGGGCTTGTTTTTCCAGGAATTTGGAAACACTGCTTTGCAATACCTTGTCTATCTGGTGTATTCTGCTCAAATGTATTTTAGATTGTCCAAACAATAATAGAGTATTTCAAACTTTGTGTCATTTCACTTTCTATTCTGAGAGGTACAACTTCTACAAGGCACTTTCTGCAGAGTAAAACTGACCACATTACAGTTTGTCCCATATTTTAGATAAACTTCGCACGCTCCCTAACAGCTGCATGGGAGTAAAGCTGAAAATGGTACTTTGTAACGGCTACTGTTTAAGAGCCAAAGTCTTTGAATTCTATTTCCATCTCTGCTGATTCAACTAAGAACTCTCATTGCTTTGTGTGTGTGTATGTATTTATATGCATATACATGACTTGCATTTTTGAATTGATCAAGGCCATTTCTATCATGCTATTCATGAGAGACTAGATGACCTCTAGAGGTCCTTTCCAACCTGAAGCATTCTATCATTCTATGATTCTGTGATTTCAGTGTTACGCCAAAGGCAGAAGTGATGATCAGGCGGCCACTGACAAGGACTGAAAGGAGAAGAGCTAGTGAAGGTCAGTAAGAGTTTGGGCAAAAAAATCAGTAATTGATGGGACTGGGGAATCTTGAGCCGGGTCAGAAGAAAATCAAGAAGCCTGGGAAGCACAGGATAGATGAGGAAATGACAGAGATAGAGAATAGCTTGAAGGCAGCAAAAGGGAAAAATCTCCAAACACTAGAGAATAGGCAAATGCTAAGAGAGCAGCCAAAATCTTTTCATCAGTGGGAAACTTTTTTTTTTTTTCTTTTTTTTTTTTCCTCTGAGCTGCCAGGACATTCCTGCTCAGGAATTACCGTGGCAGCTGTGCTCAGACAAGTAAGGCCATAATGGCTGCTCTTCAGATTCTCCTTAAGGCAATCCTGCTAATATTAGCTGTGCCCAATAGCTTAGAGAAAAAGAAATGCTTTTTCAAACAATGTAAGTTCAATGTGTTGCAGAAATCACTAAATTAAATCTAATTTTCTGCAGTGAAATCTCAGTGACCCTTGATTAGTGGTAATTTCCACATGTCCGCATTGTGCATCTTACATCTGCACTGTCTCTACCACATGGCCCCTCTAAACAAATCTGAAAGGCTTTCACAGATCAAGGCCCAGGGAGCCAGTTAGAACTTGTCTCCTCTTTGCAGGATGAAGCAATGTTGTTCCCCCACTTAAGGTTCACTTAAGCTCCTGGTATACACAAAATTATACTCACACCAGGTTGTACTGGACAATATCCATTGCAGCGGTGTACTGCGAGATGAGGCCTGGCCTGGAAAGCTGCCTGCATGGGGAATAGAAGCGCTTTTGCAACCAAAGAACAAAGCAGAGCCTCTCACGTGTGAGCTGCAGGGCTGATGCTACGAGGATCACGCACAGATGGTGAGCCTGTGACTATACTGTCTGGGGCTTTGTGCTCACCAGACCTCACAAATTTGTGTCTGGCAAATCTGGGATTGGATGTCCTCAGGAAAAACCTCATGCTACAGGATGATGAATGTTGGTGATAAAGCAAATAGCATTTGTCTTTCAGAGACTTTCCCTCTTTATGCTTTTTATGAGCAGAGCACCTAGATATAAAGTATACTGAGCTGTCACTCAAGTGGTTTCACTCGAGCACTTCTATAGGTGCAGGAATCCCCTTGCTCAGAAATGGATCTGTCTCCAGGATGACGTATGCCATCTGTTTAGTTTTGCACTGCAGCACCCTCAGCATGTTAGCTTGGAGAGAGAAATGGAATAACTACATGCCACTGGAAAAGCAAAGGCAAATGCATTTACACTGAAATTTGCCAAGGCCTTATGGCTTAAAACTCAAACTCAGTTACAGCACAGAAGTGTTAAAGGTCAGAACGATAAACAGCATTAATGGCACTTCTTTTCCAAAGACAGCTTTTGTAACTGAACTGCAGGGCCTACATCCTGCTGATAGTCTGGCTAAGTAATCACTTTTGGGAGAATACCATTTACTGCATCATCAACCACACTTCCTGAAATAGCCTGTGCTTCCTTGGAGGCTTTGCGTCTGATCATCTACATCTTGCACTGACTTCCGAGAACAGGCTGTGGAAAAAACGTGGAGTGCTTCCCTTTCACATCATTTCACACAGAAATGTTTAGCACACTAATAACCTTCCTAGAGGATACTGTTTTGCTATCAGTCAATCATGACAAAGTTGCTTGCTAGCTCCTCTTCACCTTTGTGAAGATTGTCCCACAGCATTAGCCAGCAAAGACAGATGCTGTGAGCATAACAATTCACATAAGCCTTTGTTTTCGAAGACTTGCCACACCAGGAACATGACAGAAACTCTGCTTGTTGTCAAAGAGCTTAACTGAACTCCTTCAGAAACTGCTGGGACAAATATTAAAAAAGGCAACTGCTTTTCTAGCAGGTCTGGTTTGCTCTGTAAAATTAGCACTCACAGTTTTCCTGTTGCAGTTCAGCTGTAAGATCAGTTCTGAATAGCTGTGCCTCGCACTATCTGGCTGTCGCACTAAGCAGGCAATTAGAGGCACATATTTCCCCATTTGCTCCCACACTTCATCTTTCAGCCCATAAACAGCAATAGGATGTACCCACAAAATGGAGATACAGACTTTTTTTCAACCTTAGGGGTAGTTAGATGCACATGTTTAATTTCTGCCTGTACCAAACACCATGGAAGAATTCAGCTGAAGGAGAGTTATGGCCATTCCTGTGAGTTAAATGCAGCAGCTCTGGTATTAGCTATATGTGTAATGGGCAAGAAAAGGTAACTATGCACATATCCTGGAATACAGTTGGAATGACTGGTTCATCCTGATGGTGTGTAATTGTGTAAACAGTATGTAGTGACTAGGCACCAGTCCTAATGCAGACACATAAACCCAGTATATTTTGCTGCAGGTGGTCACTGGACAGCATTTCTTTTTGAATGCCAGCAACCCAAGATTTCTGAGTAGTCAGTGAATTTTAGGATTCTTTTTATGTTGTTCAGTAATTCAGGCTCCAGTTCTGGTCATATATTGTCTTATTTTACTCAAACTCAAGCAACTTTCTACTCATATCTGTACAAACGTAAGCTACAAACATCATCTGGTCCATCTCTTTGGGTTGTGACCTTTACCAGTATTTGACTATCGTAGAATCATAGAATGCTTAAGGTTGGAAGGGACCTCTAGAGGTCATCCAGTCCAACCCCCCTGCACACACAGGGTCACCTAGAGCACGTGGCACAGGACTGCATCCAAGCGGGTTTTGAAGATCTCCAGAGAAGGAGACTGCACAACCTCTCTGGGCAGCCTGTTCCAGTGCTCTGTCACCCTCACTGTTAAGAAATTTTTCCTTAAGTTCCTGTGGAACTTTTGGTGCTTCAGTTTGTGGCCATTACCTCTAGTTCTGTCAGTGGCCACCACTGAAAAGAGGCCAGCACCATCTTCCTCACTGCCTCCCTTGAGGTACTTATAGACACTGATTAGATCCCCTCTCAGCCTTCTCTTCTCCAGGCTGAACAGGCCCAGCTCCCTCAGCCTCTCCTCATAGGGCAGATGTTCCAGGCCCCTGATCATCCTTGTAGCCCTGCGCTGGACTCTCTCCAGCAGCTCCACATCCCTCTTGTACTGTGGAGCCCAGAACTGGACACAATACTCCAGATGCGGCCTCACCAGGGCTGAGTAGAGGGGCAGGATCACCTCCCTCGACCTGCTGGAGACGCTCTTCTTAATGCACCCCAGGATTCCATTGGCCTTCTTGGCCACGAGGGCACACTGCTGCCTCATGGTCAACTTGTCGTCCACCATGACACCCAGGTCTTTCTCTGCAGAGCTGCTCTCCAGAAGGTCAGTCCCCAGCCTGTACTGGTGTCTGGGGTTATTCCTCCCCAGGTGCAGGACCTTGCACTTGGCCTTGTTGAATTGCATGAGGTTTTTCACTGCCCAGTTGTCTAGTCTGTCCGGGTCCCGCTGGATGGCAGCGCAGCCCTCTGGGGTATCGGCTACTCCTCCCAGTTTCGTGTCATCAGCAAGCTTGCTGAGGGAGCACTCTACCATTACATGTCAGGAAAGGATGTCAGACACCAACAGCTCTGCGATAAGAGCTTCTGTCCAGTCTCTTTTCCCCAGTAATGGTGCCCTTGTGCATAAGCCAGATCTAGGTCACTGCTTGCTCAAAATCTTCACATCATATTCTTTTGTCTGGCCATCAGAATTAGGACAGATTGGGATTCTGGTAGAAAAGGTAAAGGAAAAATTAGCAGTGAAAGATACCAAGTGCCTATTTTGCAATTCTTAATATCTGTCTGATAAGAATTCTTCCCCCCCCCCCCTTTTTTTTTCTTCTTTTTCTTTTATTCGAACTTAGTCTTTTCAAGAGAGGAATCATCTTTGCTGTTTTCAGGCCAGTGTGAGAAAATGCAAGAGCCTATCATCTGGAACACCAGGCTTGCCTGACAAATTATAACTACTATACAGCCTGCAGATGGGCCGTCAACAATTGATTTTGAAGATAGCAAAAGTGTTTAACAAACTTTATGTTTCAGCAGCATTCCCTTTCTCTCCAAGGCAACTGCAGTGTTCTGCAAATCAGAATATCCATTTTTAATTAACATACAAAATGAAAACACTGAGAATAGCAATAAAGAGTTTCGATTTCACCTGTCCTGTCTCTTTTAGCCTCCATAGCTAAGGTTTATAATTAGCACTTCAACATTATCTTTATAAATAAAAAATAATCCAATATGTTATAAACAGAACACTCATTTGAATTTTGAACAGCTGTTCTGTTTAACCATCTACCTCTTAAAATTCTTTATCAGCAAACATTTCTGTGAAAAAGATGTTGCTCATACACATGTAAGGAATGCTTGTCACAGAAACACTGTTATTTGGCTGCAAACATTTGTGTTCACATTCTTTCCTGATTGTATGCTATTCCTGGGAAATTCACTGTACCCCTCACTAACCATCCCAACTAAGCATTTAGTAACCACTGAATAACCCAACAGGACCAGCTGGTCAATCGCACAATCCATACACAATATACTTTAAGTGAAGCATGTTGTATCTCATGAGCACATGTAAATAAAGGAGCTCTCGTGCTAAAGAAATTATTGACTACAACAATTGAAGAGATCACAAGAATATGTATCAAGGTAGTCACTTCTTCTTGCATATGTTTTTGTTCCCCTTTTTCCCTTCTTTGGATATAACTATAAATGAGAAACTCCCAAGCAAAGGATTTCAGATGCTCTTTGCTTTTGTTTTCCCAGGTCTTTCGGAAGCTCTGTCTCTTCTCTTCCTTGTACATGGACAAAAGGCTGAGGCGTAGAGCTTTACATATGATTTGGAAATAAATAATGGATGATTGACTAAGCTGGTGACAGACTGTAGCAGCAGCAGCAGCTGTGTATGCTGGAAGCTCCTGCAGCTTGGGAATGCTCATTCCAGCTGAATGAGAGCAGTTAGGGATCTCTTCTCCCATTCACAAGAGCTTTACACCATTTTCATTACAACCTATTTTGGGCCCATTTAGAAAGAGATGCATCTTCTGCTTTGCATCTGTAACTATTTGTAATGGACTCAATCACACATTTCTTGCACAACCAGCAGTCACATTAAAGACAAGCACAAGGAGAGCTGTATTGATGCCTTAGGGCATTTACTATATTCAAAAATGATTTCTATTTTTGAACTTGCATAAGCCCGAGCCCTTAAAGTTAGAGTGGGTAAAAATCTCACCCAATACTGTCTGTGGTACAGCAAATTCACAATAAGCTAGAAAAATGCATCAACAAAGCCCAGGTACCCTGACTCCTTAGCTCTCCTCAATAGACTTTCCAGATTCTTTAGCATTGTCCTGAAATCTGAGGAATCTGTGCCGTATGTTAATATATCTGCCTGTATATTAAATGCCCAATTGGGCAGAGACAAACTCTCAGACCTAGAGGAAGGTCTTAAAATCTCACAAATGTTTGTCCAGTATCTTTCTCAATACTAACAGTTTCACTGCAAAACACACCTTCCCATTGTCAATAGGACCCTTGAAACACAATTTTTTTTCAGGCAAGCTGTAAGCAGGAGGTTATGGTTTAATGAGTCACAGATCTCAAAATAACACTATGCAACATATGACCCTGCATAATAATAACAATTGAGCAATGCAAACATATACCTTGGAATGTGCTAAGGAAATCTCAATGCGGAGGAGGAAAGACAGGCACACCCAGGCATTTTTAGACACACATGGCACCTAGGGGCATTCAGACATGCACACTCAAGCTCATATAGAACAAGATAAGCACAGACTCTCTGTGGACAAAAACTCACTTTGCACAAAAGGCAAGCACAACTCATATTGACTAGCAGTGGTCACGGCAGATAATGAATTGCCTTCATTTCATCTGAATGTGTCACATTTCGCAGTCCAGCATATCTGTATGATACGTAAGCCTCTTCTTTCTGATGCTCTGCGTTTCCTGTCAGGTTCTCAAGCTGGGTATCAATCGTTAGAGGTGCTGACCATCCCAAGGCTATATGTGACGTCTAATGGGCTTCAGGTAGCTGTTATCTGGATCTGGACACTGGGTCATGTATAACTAAATAAAACGTAAGACATTTGTCAATTACAAATCTTGTCTCGCTTGGGAAGGCAATAGTTTCTCACGTTTTCCTTCAAAAAACACACATTCTCCTTGAAAAAGGGACAAACACACTCCCTTTCAAGAGTGGTCTCTGTGGTGTCTCTCTGCCCGGCATTGCGCTGCTGCTTAAATATTTTAGTGCAGCCCACGAAGTACTGAGCTTCTCTCTAGGTGGAAGGAGTTGATGGGCTTAACTGACCTTTGCCAGTCACCCTATACAAATCTGACAGGAGCTTTAAACTCCCTGGCTGAGGATCCAGGTCTCAGCTGAGGAATACTGCTCGACACCAGCATGGCACCTAGCAATCACCCAGACACTTTTGCTACCCCTGTGCTGGGATATACACAGTCATGGCATCCTCTTCATACTCACCACAAATCCATCCTATGCATGTTCCAGATAGATTTGGGCTCAGGCAAGTTCTGAAAGAAGCAACAAACATCAGCTCCCAATCTCACTTTGCTGGAGATCATTCTTTCGCTGCTTCTACACCTGCTCGGATCTGGGGAATTGAAATTCTGTGACGATCTTCCTTCCTCTGGCAAAGTTAGAGTTCTAGCATAAGGGACACACTGTACTTGTGAATTCTCCTGAATAGGATTCAGTACCTGTAAAAAGAAACCTCTGAAGTTACGTGAACTCGGGTTTTGTGATATATCTAGATAGTTACAAAAGACTCAGCAGGAAATTTCCTTCCTTAATTTTTAGGTTCTACACATGACTTCTATGACCAATATACATATAAACCCCCCTCACTGCTTTTGTATTTTTAGATCATCCATATTTTGAGCAAGATCTGTATGCGAGCTATATTATTGAGGTAAATGAAAACGCAGGGCATTCATCTGCAGAAAGCAAGGCCTCGCAAGGGTGTGCTTGGTAGGGCACCTGGAAATCAAAACACCTGAAATCATTTCTGAAATCTTGCAAATATTTTCAAAATTATCCAAACTCCCAATGCTTTTATGATGAATGTGATGCCATTTGCTTTTCCTTAAGGAAAGGTAAGTGCTTGGGTATGTGTCTGTGCTGCAGAGACCGCAACATGTGCCAAGTCTGTTAGCCTAGAACCAGCAGAATCCCATCACCACGGCACAGAGCTGCAGCTCACCAGCCCTGCTAACAAGGAATCGTCTCGACACCACTTGCAGACCTGCCTAAATGCCTCCATGTGGAGCTGTGCTGCACAAGACAGCCCAGTTCACCCAGCACTGCACCGTATGCCATCACTCCAGGCTAGGCACGTCTCAAAAGAGCAGCTCCAATCTCCATTTTAAAATGTGTCCGTGGTTATACAGGATAGTTTGACCATATCACAACTGCAGGGTAAACATATCCATGTTAAATGCATCCTGGAAAGCCACTGCACAAAATACCATTAAGTAAACAACAGCAAAAAACTCACAATATTTTCAGCCATCTTCTAATCTTTAACTATGTTCTTTGGATGTTTTGGAGCACCAATGCACTGAAAACCTAGTAAATTGCTCTATGACACTGCGCAGACACTGTGTTTGGCCCAGCAAAGGCAAGGCCAGCACTGGAAGCACTTCTGCTACCCACCTACAAGAGGAGAGCCACTCACCACCGCTTTCCCCAAATCAGCCTGGGTTCAGCATCAGCTGGTTCATCAGAACCAAACAGGGAACTCTGATCTAGGGAAACCCAAGTCTCTGGAATGGCCAATGCTGGGAATGGAGGAGCTGCTGAGTCCCCACTGATGTAGCATGGGGTGTGCGAAGAACGAGGCACAAGGTGGAAGGGCCATGGCTGCCCTGGCTGCGGGAGAGCGGCCGTTAACGGCCGCCAGGTGACCGTTATGCGCGGCGGGAGCGAGATGCCGCGTCTCGCCAACGGCCGCCAGGTGACCGTTGGTGGGGGGGTAGCGGGTAGGGAGCGGCCGCGGCGGCCTCGCCCGCGCTGCGCTGCGCGGGGCGGCGGAGGCGGGAGCAGCAGCAGGAGGAGGAGCGGCGGGCGGCGGAGGATGGGAGCGGGCGGCGGAGGCGCGGAGCGGCGCGGCGGGGGCACGGGCACGGGCACGGGCACGGGCGGCAGCGCGGCCGCGGCATCGCCCGCGTAGGGCGGCGCGGAGGGAGGGCGGCCGGGCGGCGCCGCCGCGGCCATGGAGAGGGCGAGCCCGGCGGCGGGCAAGCTGAACGCGGGCAGCCGCGGCGCGGGCGACGGCCACGGCCCCGCGGGGGGCGCCCAGGCGCGGGCGGCGGCGGGCGGCGCGGAGCCGGGCGGCGCGGAGGCGGGCGAGCTCATCGGGCGGGCGCTGGATTTCAAGAGCCAAGGGGCGCAGTGCTACAAGGACAAGAAATTCAGGGAGGCCATCGGCAAGTACCACCGCGCCCTGCTCGAGCTCAAGGCGCTGCTGCTGAGCCAGGAGGCGAGCGGGCAGCGCGCTGGGGCCGCGCTCAGCGAGGAGCACAGGCAGGCGGTGGAGGCCATCGAGGTCGACTGCTACAACAGCCTGGCAGGTCAGCGGGGCCCCCGACCACCTCCATCCCCTCGGCGCCCCCGCGCGGCCCCTTTCCCCGCCCTGCTTGTCACGCCGTGGGCGTTTTGTCGCAGTTCGGTGCTTTGTTGCCACCTCCAAGGTTGGCCTCGGAGTGTGCCAGGTGCACCAGCCTTGGCTTGCGCTGGGGCATCGTGCGCTGCGAGGCCGCTGGCCACCTCGCAGCCTCCCCGTGCGCCCTCTGCCCTGCAGGCGAGTGGGGTAGCGCGGGGACATGGGGTGCTCGGGCTTAGACGAAAGTGTGGCCGGGGATCGGGCTGAGAGGCTGCGGAATGGCCCGAGGGTGCAGCGCCTGCTCCCTCAAACCCGCGATGTCCTTCAGTCACTGCGCAGAGCCCCAGTCGCGGTGCTCATAACTAGCAGCAGTGCACAGAGAGATGCCTTCTGTCACATTCGATTGGAGGAAAGGGAAGGGTTTGGGAGCCATTGCAATAGCTACAAATAGTACTAGACACAAAAAGCTTTTTTTTTTTTTTTTTTTGCCTCTTAGCTGCAAAAGTGGATATCAAATATTAGCAAATATAGTACTGGCTTGTTGCTAGACACTGGTCATGGCTGTGGCCAGGGGACTTTTGATCACTGCTCCTTGGCTCCCTGCTTTCTGTTTTGGACAAGTTCTGTGAGAAGGTGCAAGGGAAGGGTAAGCATTAAACTACCTTATAGCCTGACCCTGAAGTCCAAGACAAAACTCCTATTGACTTAAGTGAGCTTTGCTGAAAAAAGAACTGCAAGATCAGAGGCTATTCTTGTTCCCTGCAACCACACACACTTTTGCTTTCTAAGCTGAAAGAATCTCTAAAAGAAGACCTTGTCCTTAAGTGCATGCAGGATACAAGGTGCTCATAAACTGAAAGAGGTGCACAGCCTGACAAAATTGAGAGCTGTGCAGCCCATAAGGATGAAGGGTCACTTTTCATCCTTTACATCTTTGGGGGAAAAAGATGGCAAAATTAGGGATGTTAGTGTGTCAGCTGTTGCTATCACTTAGCTTTTGGCTTTCTAGACAGATTTGGTTAGCAATGTTTCCTGATTAAAGCAAACAGGGTTTAAAATACCAGCCTAGAATCTTTTCTTTTTTCAATCTATGTTGATCTGTTATCTCCATGTGGTTAGTGGGATGCAGCACAGTTTAAACCCCTTTTATCGTGTTTTCAAGTATGCTTCCTTCAAAATACTGTTTAGAAGGCATAGAGAGACAGGTGATATTACACAGTGGTACCATTACTACACAGTTCTAATTTTGTCTCTGAAAATTTCTATCTGCAGGTTTATCAAAACACACTGTAGAAGGCAAGGCTCTTTCAGACTGGCAAGCTAATACAAAGGGCCCGTAATGCTATGAACAATATAGCTTAGAGTGTTCCGCAGTTCGAAAAATACTCACAGGAAATATCTTTTCTGACTGTCAGTACTGAGATACAAATGAGATGTGGTATCTAGAAGGCAAATGAATTGGGAGGGAGGAATTGGAATTAGCTTCTGTGGCACCTTCTGCTGAGTACACAAATTCCCTTGCTGGAAGTGTTTACACTCGTGCTGACAGGATTGTCCTGCATGGTGGAGGCTGTCCAGCATATGTATTTACTGTTTCTAGTTTGTGCAGGCAATTTTTTTCACTGCTGATTGTATTTGATCCTGTCAGCAGTAGCAGTGAGAGACAGTGGGAGAATGTGTGCTCCATCTTTAACCTACATTTGAGCAGATTTTACCTAAATTCACCAGTGCGAATAACAAGCAGGTATAATAACTCTGGAGTTGTAACTGGTGCTTTTCCTGAGATGAGATAACCTCACAGCAGCTCAAGGTATCATTTTGCACAGACAGTTGTAATATGTTTCAGTAAGAGCAGAGAAAAGATCTTAAGAACAGGGAGGTTTCATGTTTATTTGATGCAGTGTCTGAACATAAGCATTGAAAAAAAACAATGCTGCCCATTGAAGAAGAGGAGAGTATGCAGTTAAGCTGAAATTGCAGTGTTGCTACTACTAGCCTCCTTCCACTGTCCCCATTCTAGCCAGAACCTCTGTGAATTAGTGTCTGAAGGAGGAGTTTTCTCAGAGCTGTCGTAACAGTTATTAAACCTTCCCAAAAGATACTTTGTGAGGTGCTGCAGTGAACCTCTCTTGGGTTATGGTGTGTTCCAGGAGAAGCCACTGGTGTCCTTACACAGCAAGCTCTAGCAGTGGGCTCAGCATCCTGTTTGAGTACAAGTCAGTGTTACTCTTTGTGGGGAAGAGGGGAGATGCAAGTGGTTCTACTTCTGAGCACTGGACATGTGCCTAGAGCTGGCTTTAAAATAAATAAGCTGCAGAGGGCATAGCAGCAGCACATGTTAATTCTACAGAAGGCAGTTTTTGACTTAGCTATGATTTGTACGCGGTAGAATTAGCAACTGTCATCAGAGTGTCCCTTGTTATCACATTCTGTTAGCACCTCTATGTACTCTCTAAGCTTAGCATCTAAGAAGCCCACCTTGGTTTTGAATTGCCACTTTTCAAGTGGCTACCACACTTTCGCCTTTTGGAGATGTTCTGCACCATAAATTTAGATGCATGCATACACACACACACACAACTTGCATATTTAGAAACGTTATAGCAGTCGGAGGGCATCACGTGTAATTGATTATATTCTTAGACAAATAGGCAGGTAGAAATTGTATACCGGAAAGGGATTTGGGGTAATCTTAGAGGTGAAGGCTGCGCACACAAACAACTGCAACTGGGGTTGACTTTTTTTTTTTTTTTTTTTGATGTAACAGTGACTACCTGAGTAAGAACATGTGGGCAGACACTAAATTGTTGTCAGTCCATTTGTTGCCTTGTAGAATGTAAATTTAGGCACAAACATGCCCACATGTTCTTGTTTGATTCTGCTGCTTTTGTAGAGCACCTCCAACAAGGGTTCCTTGTACCATGAGACAGAGCACCCAACTCCTGTTTAACCAGTGGTGCACAATAGTTGAGTCTAAACCTTAAGCTTTTGTTGCTCCTTGGCACTCTCACAACTGTAGCTATTCAGTTCAATTCAAATAATTCTAATCTGTTAGTTTATTTATTTATTTATTTATTGGCCTAGGATTTTTCCACTGCCTGCCATTGCTAGTAGTGCTCATTTCTTTTACTAGGCTTCCAACCAGGAACTCGCCTTCACATCTGCAAAGTGCAGTGCTGTTGTATTACACAGGCCTGCCAAACTCCCTCCACTTTAAGTCTTTTTGATAAACATTGCCAGATGGAAGAACAGTAGTGATAGCCACAGAAAAATCATACCAACAGCAGAGAGGCCTGCAGAATGGATGTGGGCTATAAGGCAAAGACAGCCATTGCTTTATGAATCACTGACTTGTCTCTGACCTTGAGGAAGGAGGAAATCACTTGACCTCTTTTTGCCTATCTCAGCCCAAATGTAAACAGAACAGGAACCACAATCCAATCCCAATGGTGCAATCAGTTGAGTTTCCACAAGCCAGTGGGGTTTTTTAAATTATTTTTTAAGATGTTTGTATGAAGAATGCATGTAGAAAACCAAACTGGTCAAATATCACTGATGTCTCTTCCCCACTCATAGAGCATCTTTTGTCTAGAAGAATTTTAAATGCTTCATGAACTGCATGCAGGTAGGGATCACTTACCAACTATAAATGCAACCACTGCTCATATTAAATGCAATGATTGCTTTATTCAGCCTCTCCACTAACAGTTTACAGGATCAAAAGGACTTTCTGCTCTGCCCTAGTCCTTCCAAACCACCAAAATGCTAAGGGTAAGCATAGTTTTAAGCTTATTCCTATGAGGGAAAGTTAGTGTGATAAGCAAATGTTTGTGAGCTTGCCTAAGCATGTAGAAATTCTAGAGCTTGTCCTGGCTAGAGGAACCCTAGAGAAAACTAGAAAGAGAACCAGAGATAAAAAGCTGTGGATTAGGAATGGTAGTGGATACTGGAGATCTAGATTTTTTATCCTGCCTCTCTGTACTAACTGATTTATCATCTGATTACTTCCTTTCGTTTCTTAGAGTCTCAGTTCACCTATCTGCATTTATATCGATTCAAGTGCTTTTAGCATATTATAGGAGTCCTGGTAGGAGGGCACATGTACCTGCAGAGTATTACAAAATATAGCAGTCCAAGATACCTCTCAGCCTGGATGATGAGGTTCGCCCATGGACACTGCAGAGGTGTTCACTGCTGCCATCAGGTTTGCATGCTGTCAAACTGGCAAAAGTCAGTGTCACAAAACATACCAGTTACAGTAGCATAGGAACCTTCAGCACCCACCCTTGGATTCCCAATCAGGGTGTAGGTACCACTCCCAACAGTCAGCAGTCATGCAGACTTTTGTGACTGGTTCCACTGAGTTAACCCAACCAAGAATATGACTGAACATGAGAAAAGCTGATAAAACTCATCTCCCCTGACCATCCACCAAGAGTTCTCACAGGGAGTCTCTTCTAAAATCCCGCTTACAGGATATAGCAGTTTACAAGTACAGACTCTACTAGGGCAAATGGTTCTGTGGGTGTTAGAACAGTACTGGATTGCTGCTTGCTGTGAAGTTTTTTAATCTCCTACATCAACAAAAAACACCCTCTCTAAGAGTGTCATACAATGTGAAAGGAAGACAGTCAGCAGCAAGTAAAAGCAGGATGTGGTCTGCACTCCGACTGATAGAGATGAGAGTTTTCTTACACTCTTATTTTAGATCATCTACCCAGCCAGAGTCCTTGGGAATATCTGACTTACAGATACAGTGTCTGCCTGATGCAGACACTGCTCCAGGTAGGTGCAATTGCAGGCACAGAAAGAACACATGTGACTATGCATAGTATTTTAATGATAGCCCCCAAACCTGCCGCATGATTAAAGTAAGTGGGATTAGAAGTCATTGCCATGAATTGAGCTGTGGAATTGCTCTGTACTTACCTATATCTTTTTGTTATGGAGAACAAAGATCTCCTTGTTCAGGCAGCAGTTTCTTCTGCATTGATGGGATGGGATGGAAATGCTTCAGACTTTGGGAGGGAAAGAGTTACAGGAGTTAGCTACAGCTTACCTGCAGATGTCAAAAATCACAAAGCCCCCTTAGGAACACACAACAAAGGTTAATTTGTTTATCTAGAGGTTTGTGATTGCTGCTGTGAAATGTGCATTGATATGTTTTGAGAATTTTTTAGTAACTCTTCCTGTCAGCTTTTTTTCTGTCCTGAGATTCTGTGGTGGAGCTTCTTCCAGCAAGAGTCCTGCAGTGAGTCACAGTCTCTTATATCTCCCCAGGTCTCCATCAGTACTGTGCTGGAGATGGTTCAGCTGGTTTGATAAAACCTTGACTTTCACACTTGAAAGTCACAGCTGGTTCCCCATCTATTACTAAAACCACCAGTGAGCTCCATGGTTACCTTCTTTTCTGGGAGCTGGGCCACCTCTGCATGACTGGCAAGTGGAACATAGCTCTCTTCCTCCTGTTTGCTTGGGCTCAGGCTCAGAAATATCTAATCCAGCTTCAGACCCTTCTTTCTAGTCTTTGCCATGAAACTGCTCATCAATTCAGCAGGAAAACCTCTCATACCTCAGTGTCCTGTAAGCAATGCGACTGGTACAGCAAGGGTAAAAGGGTCACCAGAGGGTGTCACATTGGATTTTAGATGTGAGATCTAATACGCAGCCGATGTAAGGAAATGAACAGTAAAAGAAGAGGGGACTAAATGAAAAGAAAGCTCTAAATATTGCCTGGTCCTAGTTTTTTCTTGACATTATGCCATCTCACAGAAAAGAACATACAGAAGAGTATGGAACTAAGGAAAAAAAATGAAGGGAGAAACTTCATAATGAAGTTTGTAGGAAATTTACTGGCTACTTGTTTCCTTCTGTGTTCTAATGAATGAGGAACAGTGATATAAATAGACAACCATTTATTAATCTTGATTTTAACTTAAAGAGGTTACTATACCAGTGACTGAGTGTTAAAAATGCTTTGAAAAAAAAGAGACAGTTAGCTATCAGCATTAGTCATTAGTTGCTACTAATGACTGCCTAGAATTATGTCTCCTTTTGGTTATTCCTGCATTGCATCTTGGATGAATGCAGTACATTTAGGACATTGATAGATGAATGCAGGTAAATTCTGTGGTGGCCTGGAGTGTTACTTAATTCTTTTTAACAAAGATTGTCATATCAGTGCAGCTTCTGGAATCTGCAGGTATTGTTGAAAGTAGCTTCAGCTAAGGAACATTCCGTTGTACCTCAGAGTCTTTGAGGTTGAGGGATGGCAGTAAGGCAGTATAGCTGGCCCTGTTCTTGCACTCTTCCCCAGGCAGCTTTGATTAGCAATCATTGAACTAGGGCTGGACGACACAGACCTGCCTCACTACAGCCATTCTTAGTTTAGGACACTGCAGAAGATGGTGCTAAAATAATTCATGGAAGTGAATTAGCCACAGTCACGTTACACTCTGCTATAACCCTTGGCAAAACGGACAGCTGGGAGCAATGATTTTTATCTGTCATAGCTAGACTTGCCAGAACTCATCTGTCACTCTCCAGTAGCTAATGTCATGGTCTTTAAAATATATTCTATTCTCCCCATTCTCTGAAATTCTGGACATGTCATAACCCTGAGGCTAATAGGCTGGATAGCACCATCTGCTTCTCCTTGGCTTTGTCCTGTGTACCCAGTGCTCCTGTCATGTTTCTGAACTGTGGAGGCAGGTCTGCACACGCAGTCTGTGCCTGTCCACCTCCACTTCCTCAGCATACATGCCTACCAGAGCAGCCTTCTCAGCAGTCCTCTGACATCCCAGTACTGCTCCAGTCCATCCCCAGTGTTCTTCTCTCACTCATCACACTCCTTTCCCTTTTGAATTATTCTGCTGACTCTTCCAGTTGCAATGTACCATGTCAAACTTCTCAGTTTCTCAGCTTCCCAGGCAAAGGCCTCTCCCTTCTCTGTCCTGTCAGCAAGGCCGACTCATCTACCTTGTTTTCAGGCTCTGCTCCATGGTGTCTCACTGCATCTGAATTCCTTCAAGCTGCTGGCAGTTTGTATGTCTGCATTAGCAGAGAACCCAGGATTGTGCAACAAATCCTGTGTCCCAAGCTTCTGACTATTCATAGCATCTCAGAACTGTTCACTCCTGCGTTGTACCAACAAGGGAAGATCTGCAACTCCGCATGTTTCTAGATGGAGTGCTACTATAAAACAGACATTTTTACACTGCCGCGTAAGCCCAGCAGAGCATAGCATGCTGAGTGTTGGTCACATGTCAAGTGTGTCCCACTAGACCAAGTGCTTCTCCAGTCACTGCTCAATATTCCCTTCCCATTCTTTCCTCAGTAGGAGCATTGTCTCTCGCATTTCCTTGCTGCCAGTTTAGGGGTCTGTCATGAAGATTGTTCTGCATCAATGAGAACAGCAACTCCTTTTGTATCAGAGTGGCAGGCAGCAAAACTCTACTAATCTAGCTGTCGATCTAGTTCCTTGGGAGCTGCTGGAAAAGAGCAGCTGGGTCAGCCAGCAAAAAACCAACAAGCTAGTTTTTCTCAAATTTTGATTCCAAGGGTCCTGTGATGGACTGATTACAACTGTAGTTTTTCACCCCTCTGCTGTTATTCTGGCTCAGCCACCTTAGAAACATCTCAATGGCTCATTTCCTTCACATACTCAAGTGCAGTAACTACCATTTTGCAAAATGTCTTGTTCTTTAACGCAAGAGGGTTCACGCTCCTGTGGCAGAACTTTATCCATCAGTGGTATAAATTTGCTTTTCTATCTGATGCCTCTTTAAGGCTTAGCCTAACAGTGCATTGGCAGTGATTTCAGATCTTCTCAGATGGACCCTGTTTATCTTAGTTTACTCTCAAATTCAAATAAGCTGTTGACTCCAGGCAGCAGAACTGTTTATTGCTGCCTGAAGCAGATGAGGTAGAACAGAAAACAAGCACAACTTTGCCCTGTACATTCCTCAACACAGAGAGAAGAAACTTACACCCAGAAGCAAATTAAAAGCAGAAATATTTGTGACTTGAAAATTTATGTCAGACACTGAGTACTTCCTTGGGTTATTCTTGGGCTGAAGTGGCCATCAAACTCCTACCTTCAGTGTGCTGGGATGTCCCTACAGTGACCATCACTCACAAATTCATCCTGATGGAAAAAGTGACTTATAAGATAAAAAATGATCTGTTCGTCAGCCATGGGAAAGAAGCTGTGAGGATTCACATTTTCCTACCCAACTCTTGCTCTCAGAGATGAAAGGGGCAAAAAGATCCAAATATCTTTCAGTCTTTCAGGGTATAATGAAACGGTTCTATCCATTCTCAGACAGGATCTATTTGGAGAGCTCACCGTCTCACTCATATAATCTTGCAGAAGCAGAAACATAAGGGAAGGAATCTATCCTGGAAGATCTATTGCTATAAATCAGCACTTCTGCAAAAGCATTTTTTTTTGTCTAGTTCTTCAGAAAGAGCCAAATTACAGGCTCTGCCCCATGCTTATAGATGTGGTTCTCTCATCAGGCAGTAGGGTGTGAAGTTAAGCCTCAATTTCTTCTTTAGTCACCATATTTTTAATACTAACATAATTCAAATCCTAGATTACTATCCTCTTAAATTATTTGCAGTGATTAACAGCTCAAGAGACACTAGTGCATGTGTGCTGCAAGGAAATCAGAGGCACATAACATCCTCACCTATACTGGAAGTACACAAAGAAAAAGGACTCATTTTCTCTCATACTTCTCTTAGGTACTGTCATGGAATGCAAACTGAAACAGCCCAGGATCTTTCATAAGTAATTCAGGGGGTTAAGCAGGGAGAGGGAATAAATTAAATTAAAAAAAGTAGAAAATAGTTTTTAAAACCTAGAGCTGATTAACTTGGAGCACTGTGCCAGAAGGTATCGTTAAGTTAAGGAACCTAATAAGGTTAGAAAAGAAGGCTTAGACATGTAACTAAGGAGGACATTCACTGCTATATTAATAGGATAAAACTGTAAAGCAAATACTACATTTTCATGCTTGAGAACAGCTGTTAACTATTTGGAATTTATGAATAAACTTCTCTGAGGTTTTCATTTTCTTGTGCAAGGCCGTGTCACATAAATGACTCAGTCCTCCTATGATCAGCTGGCATATTCACATCCTTTTCCTTTGTGGATGTTTCCAGCTCATGAGCTCAAAAATTCTAGCAAACATTTCTGTTACTGGTTACAGAGAGCAAAATCTCACATTATTATTACTGATTTCTATCAGAAATAATTTACTGTTGTCCACCAGATCATGCAGTTATTTCTATATGTCACCGTCATCCTCATCCTTTATGACAGTACAACCCAACTCCATATCCATTAGTAGAGCACTCCTACTTTTGCATCAAGGGCATTAATGAAAATACTAAACAAGCACAATTCTGAAATTAATTCCAGAGGAATTCTATTAGCAATCTTTATTTATAGACTATTATTTTGCATGTCAACAGAAGCCATTTCTGTCTTCTTTAGCCCATGGACTATACTTCATCTTCCCTAGTTTAACTGAAAAGACACAGTCAAGACAGGATATTGTATTATCAGCATGATTCAGTACAATTATTTTTGTGTCCCCAGTGTCTGAAAAACAAGCTTCCTACTTGGGATAGAAACTGCCTTGCACATGCCCCAGAGTGGACATACAAGCCTACCTCGTCCTTCAAGTGCTGGCAATGCATTGCACAGACATGGTTTAGTAAGGATTTGTGAATGCACTGAGATCTTTACCTGAAGCACTTTGCTACAACTCATATTGACAAGAGGGCACCTAATTAGACAGAGGACTAGCTTATGTTCCCGCACAGCTCAGGCCCAGACTTTATCAAGCAAATACTGCATTGAGTCACTTTGGTCTTCGGTTATTTAATTTTAGCCTGATTTCCAAAGGAAATAAATCAAGCAAGTATTTTTTGTATGATCTACCTGTCAGTTCCCTCTTAACTAACCATTTGATAGAAAGATAAATGTTTCAATGATGCTAAGTCTATATTGTTCCAAGCAGAGTGCAGGAAAGAGGCAAGGACCATGAGAGATCTAGCTACACGAAAAAAGTGAAGTTTAAACTCACCCTGTACAAGATATCAGAGCACAGCACAGTGACAGTCAGAGTCACTTTCTCTGTTGCTCGTAAAGCAATCTTCTTTGTAAGTTTATGTAGTGCATTTTTAAAGAAAATATAATTTTGAGAGTTTTTGTACCTCTTTCTCTTTCTTCAAGTATATATGACTCTTTCCAAGAAGAGCGTCAGCTCTGGCCTCTTCTCTCTGATTTGTTCAGTTCCTATCTCTCCTGCAGAAGTTATAGAGGTTATATTTAGAGGTTATAGAGGTTATATAGAAGTTATATTTTCTGTTTCAAACCTTAATTAAAA
Organism: Tinamus guttatus; assembly: GCF_059628265.1. NCBI lineage: Eukaryota > Metazoa > Chordata > Aves > Tinamiformes > Tinamidae > Tinamus > Tinamus guttatus. The sequence continues at coordinate 43,251 of NW_028288623.1, forward strand.
TGGAAGTGCTGGGCTGTGCTGAATATGCATAAAACACGTGAACGGATTATTTTAATGAAATAAATATGCCTCCTCATTTGATGTCTGTCCTGCCAATGAGACACTTTTAATATAGAGAAGGCTTAAGAAAGAACAAGAGCATTTCAGTCACTACCAACAGGACAAATGCACAAGCAAGTGGCCTTGGAGGCAGCTGTTCCCTGTTGCTTCACAGGCTCTGTAATTGTCAGCTCTTTCACATGTCCTGGGAGGTGACCTAAGAGCCACCACAGGGCACAAGCACACAGATGTTATGTGGCCACATCATCCCGCCTCGTGAATAGCACAGGATAAAACGATAGCTTTCGTTCCAAATTGAACACGCTGCAGTAAGCCAGGCTCGAGGTAATCAGGGCATGCACAACTGTCAGCGACTTCATTTAAGAGCCTTCAAGCCACTGCAACTGCATTTCACATGGCTGCCATCAGTTGTCTGCTCAGTGAACCGCTATGAGCAAAGGAGGCTTCCCACTTCAGTGAAGAAGGCAGACTGAGTCCCCATTATGTTCTCTAAAGCATCTCCCTATATGCAGAAATCCCTTCCCCACCTCAGCTGGGCCCAGTAGGACCCATAGTATTCCAGCACTTTCACTAGTAACAAACAAAAAATACATGATAGCACTTGTTAGAGCTGGACTTCTGCTGAACTGCAAACGTTCACCTGATGGTTGTCCCCATCTGATGTTGCCGATCTCTGATAAAATTCTAGGTACTTTTCCCCCTGTGAAAAGGACTCAAGAGAACAGATTCATCCAGTGAACTTCAGTAGCAGCAAAAGGATGGAGGAAGAAAGGATACAATGTAAAATAGGTGCAGCAGTAAAAAAAAAAAGGAAAGCAATAGGAGCTGAAAAGCTTGAGAGGCAAATAGCAAGGGAGGGGCAGTAGAATAAGCAAACAGCACAGTAGATTTGAAGGCTAAACATACTTGAAGTCATACTTAAGGCAAAATACTCATACAGGCTGGACTAGATGAGTATTGATTTAAAAAGATAAAAATAGGTCAAAATTACTAGATGAATATAAAGTTAGAGAGGAGAACCTTCCAGGGGGTTTAACCTGCCAGACAACAAGAACAACCTTAGCAAAAACAAACAAAGTTATCTCCATCTACTCTAATGTGGCAGCAGAACATATTAGTGTTTATGGAGACAAGTCAACATGATCTGGTGGTTAAAAACTTGCATACATACACTCTTGTGCTGCCAATGAATTGCTAGGACTTTGCTCCCCCCTCTCCTGGGAAAAAATCAAAGCATGGAGATCAAAAGATGCAATTTGAAGATGATCTCCACCTTAAGCTCTTTTATAGTACCTAATTATAATATCTTTCATTTGCACCTCACCTATTGAATTGCATCCTGTTCTTATTGGGACACTTCTCCAATTTGCGAGGGTGCTAACCCTGTCTTCCAGTGTACTGTCAGCTCTTCATATGTTGGTGTTATCCAGAGGTTGAAGAAGTGGTCTGTATTCTGTCATTTAGGTCTTTATTGAAAATATTGAATACCACACTAAGACACATAAGTGTAGAATCCTACTTAATATTATGTTCCACTTTGATAGTGAAGTTAAGCCTATTAATTTAGGCTGTTCTCCTAAATTTGCTTAAGAAAATGTCAGGAGAATGTGTCGTTTGACTAGAATCAAGATATATAACATCTACTGTTTCTTTTACATCCTCAAGATTGATTACCCTATCAAACTGAAATTAAGCAGATGTGCTGACAGCTCACATTAGCTGTCACTTATCTCCTTTTTATCAGCCCTGTGCATTCCAAGGTTGTAGGAAATGGCAGCAGGAGAGTCCTACTCTCCTGCTAGTGGGCTGCCAGCCTCAAAAAGCCAGTACGCAGATGAGCAGCTGAGCAGCAACTTTGAGAGCTACTAGATCGGAGTTTCCATTTTTTTCCCTTACCTTAGATTTTGCTTGGCCTTTCCTCTTAAAATATAATTGCTGAAGTATCCATATATTTCGTTCACTGCTAAAATCTCCTGGGAAAGCTAGCTGGTGCTACAAAATCAAAGTCTCTTCTGGAGGAGATACAAAGGACATTGGAGCAGCCAAGAAAAGATGGAATCCATGTTATGTACCAGAAGGAAAACATATCCAAGGAGGCAGAATGGGGAAGAAGAGTCACATTCTTTCTACAAATGGAAAGCCACGCTGAGGAGGAGATGGTGGCTTGGAAGAGGTGGATGACTTTGGGATCTCCAAACATTTGTGGATTCACACCTCATTTAGCATTAATCTCTCCCTACAGAGCAAGACAGTCTGTCATACAGTCTGGATTTTAATGTTCTACATATTTCCCTGTATGCAGAAACATGACGGGCATATTCAGACCTCTGGTACATGGAACAGAGTAAATGAGAGTGTCAGTGGCTGAGAAGTTGTACCATAATTCTAGTGTTCCCTTTTGATCCCATTAAGATTGTCCAGGAAATAGGAGTCATCTGATCAGATTATTGTCAGACATTATCAAGCTGTCTATAATTAGCTTCTTACTGGTGAGAAGCCAGGAAATCCTTTGTTTGCAAGCTTGGACTATATAGAGAAAGGAAATATTTTGTGGGAGAAACTGCAGATCATAATTAGTGTCTCAGCCCTGTGATGTAACTGCATGTGGCATTTCTCTGGAGGCTTCTAAGCATCCCATTTTTGAGGAATACGGGGTTACTTTTTTGAAAAGCCCAGCACATACGATACTTAGTGCAGATGTGGATGCTTCACCTCTGTTCTGTTGACCTGGTGGAGGTTTCTTACTTTCTCTTTATCTCATACGGCTCCCTTCAGTGCCAGTCAGGATTGGAAATTTACCAAGTTAAAACATAGCCTTAAAATTGGGCTCTGGCATTGACATGTAACCTGTGTGGTCTCTACACACCAGACCAATAACCTTGACTTAAGGAAAATCTGGATCCAGTTTCATTTAGTTAATTACATATAGTATTACAAGCATCCAGATCTTTTTACGTTGTACATTAAAACTATAGAAGCTTAAGTCCAAGGTGACTTTTAATCTAAAATAACCCCTTGCATTTTCAGCATCACCTCATGCAACATTTTAACTTGTTTTAGAAATTAATTGTAACTTAAATTACTAATAGGGCTCATTTTCAATGTCCTGTAGTGATGGTATACCTTTTAACCCCTTCAGTGAACACTCTCAGCTCCATATGCTTGTTATAAAACACCAGCTACACAGTCTGCAGTGCACAGATATTAATGATGCATCCATGAGTGGCATGGTTAGGAGAGTGCTGTTTATTCCAAAAGGTTTGGGGTTTTTTGTTTGTTTGTTTGTTTGTTTTAACTTTCTGGGGTACTTTTATTAATGATTTTGTTATATCTCAATAACTTCTCTTCCCAAACACTTAAAAATAAAACAAACCTTATCACTGCCATGTTTTTTCCTTCTCTGAGGAAGAGCATCACCATGAAGGATGACAATTCTTCTGAAATAACAGAAGTATTATGAGACACCCCTAGTCTGACCTATCATTTTGAGGCTTAAGGATATGCTAGAACAAAGCCTGCTCAATGATACATAAATCATACGTCTGAATAAAACCCTGAAGCAGTTATATCAAAGCATCAATCATGTGTTTTCCAAAATAGAACTAGAGCAAGAATGTGCTCCATCTTCCTGCAATTTAAAGAGATTTTAAGTGAGCTGATGGTTTCTATACTTAGGTTGAGGTCATATCAGAAAGCAAAGTATTTTGCAGGGTTAAATCACGGTTATTTCTGGGAATGACACTATCAGGCTATGAAATGCACATCGAGTTTTTAGTGGATAGAGCACCTAGCACTTTCTAAAGAGCGCTAATCCACACATTCACCGTTAACTTCCAATGGTAGAATCAAAAATAAATGCAGCGAAAAAGGAAAATTCACTTCAGATGTGGGCAGTAATTGATTTAGCTACTTGGCTATTTTTTTCTGCTTGAAAACCAAACAAATGAAGATATGCTTGCATTTTGCTTATTAAAAAAAAAAAATCACAGCATGTTGTAGAACAGTCTTAGCAGCTTTGTTCCATCACAGTAAACTCCTCAGTGAAAGCAGACCAAATGCACCAATATGTTTCTAGAAGGCAAATATAATGTACCCTGAATTTTCAGTTTTTAAGGGGTGGAAAAACAGAGGTCATTTGGATTCAGACCCTTTTGCCTAGGTACCTGTGGGCTGTTCAACCATATGACTATTAGTTCCTGCACAGGATGCCTGTGGCAGTCTCCAGGGAATAAATACAAGTGCTAAATTAAGGCATTGGAGATTTGTGTCCCTTGGCCAGTAATAACCAGCAAAGATAGTTCAGAATGGGGATGTAATTTAGGCTAAATGATCTGCTGGAAGAGCTGTTGTGAATGTTCCTCTTTGCCCCCAGGCTAATTGCCCCATGCCTCCTATTTTTTTAGCAGCTTGTCCCAAACCTCAGTGCATGATCAAGCCCTGTCCCCTCAATACATCTCTTCTCCAGTCCTATGGTTGTGTGTCCCCACACAGCTCTCAGTCCCAGTGTTCTTGCCTGTCAAGTCGGTCTCCTTATGTTTCTGTTGAAGGTAGGCAACCCAGGTTAGTTTAGTTTCCAGTTCCTGTCCTTTTTTCTTCTGCTTAGTGAAGCTGTAAAAGATGTTTTTTGCACTCTGTTTCCCAACTGAATTGTGCCTGGAGTGGACAGAATATTAAATAGATTTGAGTACCTTTTTCTAGGACATCTCTACTGAGTACTAGATGCAGGCTGCTTTTCTTTTGGGGAAATTATCATTTGGCCAGCTATACATTACTCTGAAGATGACAGAAGGCACCTGCTTGACACGAATGATATCTGCCAGATTTCAGTTTGCAGAGCCAAGTGATGACAGGACTCAATACAAATCCAAAGAGACAGTCACCAGAAATCTTTAACAAGGGAAGGCTAAGATGTATTTCCTTAGCCTACTTGCAAAAATACCTAGAAGTTTGGAATGACATTTTCCAAAAGCATACATCAGACATTTCACATGTAAGATTTTAGTCCAGTACTTATAAGTAATGAAGCTATTAGCTGAAGTCTTTCCTAGAGGGGAAAGGCCTAGACAATCTTAAAAATAGGCAGTGCCCCCCAACTTGCCTGGGTGACAGTGACCTGTAGGACAAGGGCCTTTGCACCTCTCAGAAAAAGCAGTAAGTGTAGTTCTTGTGATGGCTAACACAATGCACTGAACCTAAGGCACATGCCACAGGGCAGGGATATGCTAACATTGTTTACAGCTGCTAAGTTCACAGTAATGTGGCTTGGTCCAAAGCCTTGCTTACAGTGGGAATTTAGCCACTGTTGTGTGTAAACTGGGTCTGGAGGTTTGTTCTGGCATACAGATTGACCCTCTGGCAAAAAAAAAAAAAAAAGTAAAAAACCTAATGATATTTTTGTTCAGAAACTCCATGTTAGACTTACATCCTGCTTCCAGACTTAGTTCTTGGCTCAGCCAAAATCAGAAGCCAAAAGTTCAGGCCAAAGTGAGCTATTATATAACCTGGAGATGTTTCTCTGCTAAGATGATAACTGACAGCATTTTTAATTGAGCTTAATTTTCAATGCTCAAAGAGCCATAAAAGTGAAGAAAGCTGAAGTTTTTTTTTTTTTTTTTTTTTTTGATAAAAGACTCTAGGTACATCCTTGTGCAGATTATTATACAATGACTTGATCAGAGCCCCAAAGCTCTGATGCAGGAGCAAACACAGGCTTTTCAGGGTAGCAGACTAAGGTGTAACAAGAACAAGTGTCTGATAGTTGAAGCTAAGCTTAGAAATAAAGAAGAAATGTAGTGACATTTCTTAAAAAGTGAAGGTAAGTAAGCTTTTGAAAATAAAGTGCTGTTCTGGATCCTTTCTCACTAGCACCTGTCAAGCCTAGATGCCTTCCTAAAAAAATAATCTGGAATTGAAGTAAAATTAATTTGAGGAGCAATAAAGTAGAACCACAAACCCTAAACTGCAGTGATTTTTTCTCAAAACTTCCCACCACTGCTAACTACAACTACTTGCAAGAGCTTAAAAAAAAAAAAAGTGCCTGTATTTTGATTCTACAGCTGCTTTAACCTTTGTTTTGCCTAACCTTGTTGAGGGTTGCCAAATTAGCTCCCACAGTACCATTTGCTACAGGTGCCAGGTCTATACAACATCTCTCAAACTTGCAAATGGTGGAGCTGGCTAGCCTAGATTCAGTCCAGGAATTAAGGATTTAAGACTACTCTTTTGAGGCAAAACAGCCAAAATTCTCACTTCCTTGCTTAGGCATCAAAATTCAGTCAGGGAACAAGATGGACAGAGCCCCTTAATCAGAGCCAGCAGAAATAGCTGTCTTCTTCCCCCTTCCCATAGCACAATTCACCCAGGGAATTCCCTGTGGCTTATTTTACAGTAAGTAGGAACACTCACCACATTGTGGCATGTGTAGTTTTAAATAACCAGAAATTACTTTTTGCTCAAGCTCATACAGTAAATCAGTAGCAGACTGAGAATGATACTCAAGGATGAGGGACTAACCATCACACACTGGTAGGGCAGGGGAAGGAGATCTTAAATTCTGGGCTGGCAAAGCATAGCCACCAGATGCTGTATTACAGCCACACAGAACCTGTGGAAATGGGTGACTAGTCCTGTATTCACAAGCAAAGGGCATCCTTCTGATCCCAGGGAGCTATTGGAGGTGGTTCTGTGTAGGATCAAGCCCATGCCATTTCAGAAAAGCAGAAACAGCAGCGATATAAGCCTCCCTTAATTTGTTCTCTCTGACTAACACCCTGTTCCTCAGAAGGACTCACTGAGGGCCTATTATGAGCAGGGTGAGGAAGTGTTTGATGTGGTAAACAAACATTCCCAGCCAGAGATGCTCTTCAGGAAAGCAACACATCTTTAAAACAGCTCTTTTCTGATGGAATTCGGTAGGAAGCGCAAGGAGTTCAAGCCTGTTCTGTTTTTGACTAGTGAGTTACTACCAGGTTTGGTATTTTCACTAAATCACTATCTATTAAGATCATTTTACTCCACCAAGAACAGAGCACGCGCCTCTAAATATTTACGAGGGAGTTGCTCCCTTCAGTTTCATTTAGAACAGAGTCAGTTCAAAGACTGGCTCTCCAAATGGCCTGCTCCTTCAACATAACCATTTCTTGCTTATCCATCTGCTCATTTTGTTAAGATAACAAGGCATCTATCCTACTAGCCATGTGGCGCTGACTCCTCTCTGCCACGTGCATTAGTTACTAGGGATGCTTGTTAGCAGAATCCTTGCTGGGAATGCGAGTCTCAGAAAGAGCTGCTGGATATTCAGAAGCCCAGTTGGGTTTATGGAATTGGCAGGATTTATAGGACTCTCTTTTTTTAAAACCAATTTGTGAAGCAAGTCAGTATGAAATGATTAATATACATAAGTATCCTGACTGCTCCTCATTTTCAGAGTCATTTTTATGATTCTAACAGGAAATATCAAGTGGTAAATAAACAGAGGCACTGAAATCCCCCTCTGGTTGGTCCAAAAGGCAGCATCGCAGAACGTGAAAGGCTGGATCAGATTGGCAGTGTGCAGAGAGCTCCTGCCACTGATGTACATGCTACTGGTCAGCAGATAGAGAAGGGAAGCCAATTTCCAGGGCTGTGAAGCCAGCAATAAATTTACAGAGCCTTTTTTTTTTTTTAATAGCGTTGAAAAAATGAAGAAAAACAAAGCACAGTCATTTCAAGCTCCATTAGAAACCGAATGAAAAAAAAAATCAATGTTTGACAAATGGAAAGGGACAAATTCTGCGTGAGGAAATGCTATTGAGCTTTTAAAAATGTATGTGTTTTTCAACAGACAATCAAACAGCTAGCCCTGGGTGCATTGCAGTCACAATTTTGACACTTCAAAAGAAAAGTGCTTTTAGTGGCAGGTGCTGCTAAACCAGATTAAAAGTCCATAATTAAAGCAAATAAGACAAGCATCTTTTTAGCAGATACATTTCTTCTTAACCAAGTAGTGAGGCCAGTTCTGCAGTCCTTGCTGCAGTCCATATCTATCTCATCAAATGCCTGGTGGGTAAAAGCCTGTTGATGATTCTTTCCATTTAGCCATTTAAGCTTTAAAGGTGTATTTGAGTTAGGAATATATTCTCTGTTAACTGATCATAGAGTCTTAAACTAATTTGGTTTGGAAGGTTCTGCTCATGATGTGTAAAGGGAGATACAGGGAAGGTACATGACTTCAGGGCTACAGGGAAAGGGATCAAGAACTGTATTGAATTCTTGACTTTGCATCATATCCTCTCAGCTACAGGCCGCAGTTATTATGCAAAAAAAATTAAGTCTGGCTGTTCAGTGGTGACATCTGAACTGTGACAACTTGGATTTCCAGGAGTAGCAAATTTCTTCACAGAGATGCACCAAGTAACACCACATGCCATGGGCGGTTTCTCTCCAGGTCCCAGGACTTACTAATACTATCCTCTGAGCTGCCCTTTGCAGCATGAGACATCCTCCCCAGCCCTCAGAATCATGTCATTCCCCAAATTGTCTTGGTTTAAAGCACCAAAAGGGCATGTTGACAACAGCTTTCTTCATTCCTCCAAAATTGCAACTGCAATGCACCCTGTCCTTGCTGGTGGTTCCTAAGAACTGTCTTAAGCATTACAGCAAGACATGGAGGTACATCCAGCATCTTGTCTTATCAAGTGCAGGGACTTCTGTGTCCTGTTTAAACTCACTGCCAGCAAGGATGTTTCTCATCCTCAGCAAAAACAAAGCTGCAAAGCCTGTCTCAACCATCTCCCTTTTCCCCCCATATCGTTCCTCATTGTGGGGAAACTCATTGCAGATCTGCTTTGGTTCCTCGATGTTTATGCAAGAATTTCTCTTTAGAACATAAAATCCTCAGCATGCTGTTTCTTCACAGTTGTTTACCTTTTTCTTTAGGAAGTCAGTTGTACTGACCTCTTGTGATGAACTTGTTGAAGTATTTGGGAAAAGCATACAGCCTAGCACATTTTTTCACTGTGCTGTAGCTCCAGGTGTCTGTTTGCTAGCAGCACATTCCAACAGAGCAGAGTCCTCTGTTACTTCCTTTAGCAAAGCTTCCCATTGTATAGGAATGCCTGCATCAAAGGCATTTACATATTTGTAAATCTAACAGTCTTGGATCATTAAACCCATTACAAAGTTTGATCAAATTAAGTCTCCTCTTCCCTTGTCAGATGTCTGTTCATCTGGTCACCCTTTGCTGGGTCAGGCCCTCAGTCTGACAAGTGAGGTTACGACAACACGGAGCCAGGCCCTGCCATTAGATCATATGGAGTTCCAGTTCTGTGGAGGGAACTCCATTTACTGCCTTGCTAGCTTCCAGTTCCTCAGAACAAACAATCCCTTCACTTTGGATTGCCAAAAATAAAAGCATCAGTGTTTAAATTGTGAATAGTTGAATCTGGGGAGAAACTGTATGACTGCAGCTCTTTTTGAATCATGAATGAGTCATTTCCCACACCTAATCTGTTCTCTTCCCCATGCAGATAGCAGGAGTGGAGGAATACAGCAGTAACATTTCCTGCTCGCTCTCTCCCCCTGTTCTCATCTCTTGCAGCCTGCCTGCTCCAGGCTGAGCTGGTGAATTACGAGCGTGTCAAGGAGTACTGCCTCAAAGTGCTGCAGAAAGAAGGAGAGAACTTCAAGGCACTCTATCGATCAGGAGTTGCATTTTACCACCTGGGTGACTTCAACAAGGCACTCTACTACTTGAAAGAGGCAAGAGCCCGCCAGCCAACAGGTATGGGGAGTGAGAATATGACTTTGTATTGAGTGCTTTTGCATTTCGTTTCACTGGACTTTGTGGTTTGATCCCATTGATTTCCACAGGGATAAGTATGACTCACTCTCACTGTGTCCTTAGTCATACCTCACTTCAAGAATTCTCTAGTAGTGCAGCAAGTTTGCAGTGGTAGCGCCCAAAGATGCTGCTATTAATGGCTGCAGACACTGCAGCAGGACCTGGAGCATAGCTGTACTGCTGAAATGCCATCCTTGTGAAAGGGATTCTACCTCTCCTTCCCTGTTGTGTTTTTGAAGAAAGCAGGATGGAGAAGCATGCATCTTCAACATTACATTTCCTGAATCTTCAAGAACAACTTTTTCCCCCTTAGCAAAGCCAGGAAACTATTTGCAGCCACCAACAGTCATGCCTTCCACCATCTCTTTACTAAAGAGTGTTTTTGATCAAAGACATCCATACTTATGTACAGAGCATTCATCAGAAAATACATTTCAATTTTTACAATGAAAAATGTTGCTTCCCTGTTCAAGGATCACTCATCCTTGTGTCCAAAACAATAGATAAAAATTGGGGAGCACATGGAAATTATATATTCAAACCACTTAGTCCTGCCAGAGCAACTGCCTTTATGCTGATCTACCCAAATTCAGAAGGCATCAGTGCAGAGGCAGTGCTTTGGTTATTAAAGTACTACAGGACCCCACAGTAGGGAGATAAAGCCAGGGAGATTTTTTAAAAATCAATTCTGTTAAAATAAGCAGCTTACAATAATCAAAGCACAGTTGAAAAATAACAAAGAAAAACAAATAGAAGCGATGTGCAAATGAAACCCCACAGAGCAGGTTTTCTGCCTGCACCTGAATGGAATGGTGCGAACTCGCCATGAAATCAGGCAGGAGTTGGGCTCTGGCAGAGGCAGTGGAACTGGTGTCCTTTGGACAGGAGGAGGTAAAGGAGGCTGCTAGAGATGACGGTGCCTCATGTCCTACAGGGACTGGCCCTGCTGGGCTTCTAAGGTGAGTGTCCTGAGGAAACATCAGGCAGGATGCACTTGGAAGAGCAATGAAATCCTGGCCCTCCATTCCCCTCTATCTCCCATAAGGCTGCCTGGTTCCATCTGCCATGCTTGGCCCAGGGCTGCGGGCAGTGTGACAGCACAGCTGTGCACACCACACTGGCTCAGAAAATGTGCTTAAAAGCTCAGTTTAGCCTATTTAGTTTACAGTATGCCCTTCTGCTTTCAGCCCTTGCCAGAGCCAGGAAATAGAGACGCTTATGCAAAAGAAGAGCAGTTGCAGGAAAATACAAAGTTATACTAACCTTGAGGTTCTGACTAGGCTTAGATGTGCAAAAGTCATTTCAGTGAAACTGCTTTGTTTCCATTTTTACAATATGTATTTTGGTGCCTTTTTCCCTCCTCCAGTTACAGTATTTGGTGTCCCTTATTGCTTCTTAAAATAAATACTAATGTATTCAACAGCAATAGCTTCAAATACATATTTTGCACAAAGCAGTGGCATCAGAAACTGTCCCTGAAGGCCCTTACTGTACACAAGAAAACAGTTCTGGCCTTCAACTCTGCATCACAAACCCTTCCCTGTTATTGTTACAGTACAGCGAGTCATTGTTCTGCTCAGAGTTTTAAGATTATTGAAAATTTAGCAGGGGATTTGAGGGAAAGAGGTGAATGCAAACAGTAACAAAAAACAGGGCTGTTAAGATACAACAGAAGGGACACAGACACGAGCAAGAATTATGATGTACCCTGGATAAACTCAGTGTCCCCAGTTTCAATGTTTCTATCCAAAAAAAAAAAAAAAATCGTTTTTCTTTATACAGTGTTTTGGTAGGCTGCCTGGTAAAACACTTGGTTATTATTACAGTCATGTTCTGTGTGTTCTCTTTTTCCAAAAAGGAATGTTTCTGGCACAAACCACTGGCAATTATTCTCTTTGGTGGGGGGAATTTTAAATAATAAAGAGGAATTAGTTAGCAAAGGGTTTTAGTGTGCTGAAGGTCTGTCAGCACAGCAAATCCCTGATGGATATTTACTGTTTGTCAAAGGTAAGGGTTGCATTTAGTCTGATTTCTTACTTCAAAAATAAAAATTAAAAAAAAATCATCAAAGCAGATTGAAATTACACAAGATAATTATATAACACTCCTTACTAAGGAACATCTTGGAAAGAGAGGAAAGCAAAGTGTACTTGTAGCCTTCTGTGAACTCTTGGGCAGAGGGTGGTACAGCAGGTAACAAAGTGAACTTCCACAGCCAAACACACACCTTAACTTCAAGCCTCCTTCAGCTTGATCCCGCTGATCTGGCCACATCGCCAAGGTAACTACTTACTGGGTTTGAAAGATGGACTATTCGTTGACCTGGTAACATCAAACACCAGCAATTAAGCTCTGTTCGTCCTGCTCTGAAAACTCATATTCCAAAACCACACCAACTGAAAGTAAAAGCCAGATTTCCATGCTGCATATGGCAGGCTCACGGTTAAGACCAAGAACTGGCTTCCTGGGCACTTGTGACTTAGATATATTGGGAACTAAAACCAGTTCATAGTCTTATCTTCATGGCACACAAACGACTCTATCAAAGCTACAGACAGACATGCAAATAGCCTTTAAAGCTGCAGGAGGTCACCCTGCATGGGGGCACAAGCACAGTCCTAGGAGCCAGGAGACTTGTGTTCATGTTATAGTTTTTGCCAGTATAAGTTCAATCTAGTCACCTGAGTTGTCCTTTCCTATGATTGCCACCGCAGTGAAAGGGGACCATTTCTTCCTCACTGAGAGATAGGATCCACTTTTCATTACAAACTTATGCTCAGCTATGAAATACTGCACAGGGCTAGAATGTTGCAGCACTATTTGGTAGAAGAGACTTGTGAAAGACAGAGCTGCTCTTCTTTTGTAAACAGAAATCTGCTCATTATTTTTCTTCAGTAAAATAGTAGCCCTCAAAAAGGAAGCAAAACATGTCAAAACTTGCTGGGGAGATTTTTAGCTAACCTCCAGTGAGAGCTTCTCCTGTCTTCAATGCAGCTACACCTTGTTTTGCTTCTGGCTCCTCAGGCATGTGGAAATCTCCCAGGTGAGTGAAGTTGTGCCATAAACAGCTACCTCCCTTCCATTCAAGCCAAAAGGAGCTGGCAACTCCTCATCACCTAATTATATACTAAACCCCACCTCCACATCCCCTTCTTGGCCAGGCATCAAGTCCCCGCAGGCCCAGGCAGGTGTGATTTCCTGCCATGCCTCCTCAGTCATCACTTATCACCTGCGCTGGGCAAGCACTCAGGTTGTGGAAGGATGTTTACCGTGTTGTAACCCATCAAAGCCTGGAAGGGAAAAGGACAGAGAGGTTTCAGTGAGGGGCACGTGGTACAGCAGGACTCTGGATTTAAATAGGATCTCTACCTTTCCAGAACTATAAATTAGCCCCCTCCTGGCATGCTCACTGATTTTGCCCTAGGTCTAAACTTCAGTCCCTTGGTTAAACTTTTTCACTCCTGAAAGTTGTTTTATCAAAACTAGATCCCAGTTTAGAAATACCTCCTTTAAAATTTGGTTGGTATGAAATGCTGGTGCACTGACAGCCTAGAAGGCTGAAGCACTTTATCTAGTACAAGCAAGAGCAGAACTCCTTGTCTTGCCTCATTGCAAACGTCCCAAGCAAGACGAGTATCTTGCCCTCTGAATCCCCCCTCTTGACCTGAAAGGGAGGCTGCAGCTGAGCCTGAAACAGAGAGGCCCATCTCACCAAAGACAGCTTGAGAAGTCACAACATTGCCCCAGCCCACAGCCACCCGCTGCACATTTGCTGAGTGCTCTGAGCTATGGGAAACTGAGCGGTCTCCTGCTGTCTCAGCTCTGACTGAGGGCACAACAGAGTTTTATTCTTCTCATTTTTACAGGAAACTTTGCACTGACAGCACCACCAGTGGGTGCAAAGCCACACTTGCTAGAGCTGGCCATGTTAGCAATTACTTGCCCTTCTTTTTGCAAGTTCAACCGCTTCTCATTTCCCCAACTGGTGTGGGAAAACGTATTGCTTGGACCATGACAAGATTGCCAGTGTCCTTTAGATTGGTTTCTGAGAATCTCAGAATTTAGATAGACTAAGCTGGCCTGGCTAGCCTTCTGAGTAAGGCTATGAACAAAGAACTATTTTTACATTATGTATCAATGAGATTTTTTTTTCCTTGCTTGCTTCCAACATCACATAGCTTTTGCCACTGTGTGGATGCCATGCAGGTGGAAAGTCGCCATCATGATAGTACAGGATTCAAGGAAGGACTGGCCATGAGTGCAGAAGTATGAGATCTCTCTTGGGATACGTACTTATCAACCTAAGCTTCAGGGTGAATACAGTCCCGCACTGCTAGGGCCAGGAGTTACATAAAATGTGTGTATTCTTCGTGCTGTCTTAATACACTGAAATACTGTTAGGAGAAAGGGGGCTCAACTTACCACCTCCATAAGAGTGGGATCTCAGAGCTCTCTGCTAACTGATGAAACAGTTCTCTGTCTGCAGGAATTTCACTACATAGGATAGGCTAGGCAGTATGCAGCATGCAGCATATGGCAAAAATGAAGATATGGACTCTCATGTTGGAAGGATTCCCAAGTATGAGCTTTAAGGAGAGCAAAGAACATGAAGGAATGAGAGCAGCAGGATTTGACTCAGATCCCCTTCCTGCCTGGGCTCTTTCTGAAGGCAGTGCTAGGGTGATGCAACTCCCAAGGGGAGGAGATAGGAAGGTGTCTATGTGGCCGTGTATCTGTCTCTCACTGGGAGTTGTAAGCACTGTATGTGTATGTGTGTGCTCTTTCCGTGCAGATACCAATGTCATACGATATATCCAGCTGACAGAGATGAAGCTCAGCAGATGTTCCCAGAGAGAGAAGGAAGCCTTGTGAAAATGAAGCTGCTTCAGCTGACGTGCCCAAAGGGGAACATTTCCTTCCTAGAAGCCCATTTGGTGGATTTTCCTGTTTGCTCTGCCTCATCCCCAGCTCCATCCATCCACTTTCCCTTGCTCTTCATTGAATCCCAGTTCTGAAAGAAGAAACTCAGATGCTGGATATGGCTGCTTGCCAGCCATGGTAATATCCCTTCCCCTTTTCAGGAGAGCACAGTGGCTACATCCAGCCTGGTTCCAAGACAGTGTCGAACACATGGTGTAGGCAGTGCTGGGGACCTTGCTGGTCCTGAGCTGACTGCTTATTACCTTAGGGAAGCAACCCCCAGACAACTACTTCCTGACCCAGCAAGTTGGAGACAAACAGTTTCTACTGGAGCTTGGAAGAGCTAAGAAACCAAGAAAGCCACCGGTCTTTTGCAGGGGGTAACAAATGCCTTTTTACCATCAGTGCCCTCTGCCTGCTTCCCCACTGCTGTGTTACCAGTCTCCAGTGAGAGCTCATGTGCTCCCAGTTTAATGCCAGTGAAACTGTTTCTAAACATCCTCTTAATGAAAGCACAGCACACCCTACAACACCCTGAAGAGCTGTCCCAGTGCCAGAGGAGAAGGCTGTGGGGGTACCACAGAATGCTGAACAGACTGTGAAAGCGCGGTGTACAGTATGAGGGAAAACTGTGAAATAATTCATTAAAGGCAAATAAAAATTATGAATAGGCAACAATTCCAAGCATTGCTTTTAGAAGGGTCCTCCTGGGATCCCAGTATCCAGAGAGGCAACATGGTCTAATGGGGACAGCATGGGGTGGGAACCAGGGGACGTCTCCATTCTTATACTGGCTGTGCCGATGCCTTGCTGTGTGGTCTTGGCCAGGTCACTTAGCCTCTCTGTGCCTCAGTTTCCCCATCTGTACACTGGGGATAATAATACCTCCCTACCTCGCAGGGGTGTTGTGAGGATTTATTAGTTAATGTTTGTAAGTAACATTACAGTGATGTACAGTGTTAAGTATTATTAGTACATTGGATTGAGGTATGGATTCTCCCACCTTGTGTTGGTGCTTCCTGTGTCCTGTTTCTTCTTTTTAGAGAGTGCACTGCTGAACATGCGCAGGGCAGAATCAACATCTCGTCTCTTTAGACGTGTTCCAGTAGTTTGATCACTCCTAAGAGTTAAGGCTCCTTGGCTCAAGGGTCCTTTTCTGAAACTGCCAGTAATGGAATCAGAAAGTGGCAGAAACATACCTGCAGTGTGAGACATTTCTCCTCCTCAGTGGCCCACATGGAACTGCTCCCAGTTGCAGGGCAAATATGAGTGGTCTCAACTCACGGTGGTCAGTTTTAAGTGAGCGCACCCAGAGATCCTTTACTTGAAACATGGAAGTTGAAACACAGAAAGCGAAAAGTTGAACACAGGAGTGAGTGCAGCAAGGAGGCCTGGACATAACGTAGATGTGCCTAGAGGGGACGCCTTGCAAAGGCAAACCACAGTTGTTCTCCTTCCACCTCAGACACAAACTCCTTTGAAGTGACTCCATTCACTCATCATGTGTGAAAAGAGGAGGAACTAAGTAGCTTGGCAGGTGTTTGGCCAAGCAGTAGGAAGACTGACAGCAAGCAAGAGCTGAGAGCAAAATGAGAGATTAAAACGGGATACAAATTACACACCAAACCCAGGCTCATGGACAGAACGCGAACTAAGGTAGGAAAAGGAAGAAAAAAGGACCTGGCTAAAAGCACAGCCCAACTATTTGCAGTTCATTAAAAGACCCAATTTTAATTGGCAGGATGAACAGCAGGAAGAAGGGCAGTAAGATTAGAGGGGATTTTCCAGCTAGAGAGACCGGAAGAGGGGGAGGCTTCCTTCCTTTCTTCCGTCGGCACAATCATTTTTTGAAGTGTCAGAAGGAGAACACAAATACATGCTGGCTTCAGAGTTTTCCAAATACATTTTAGCCATTGCAGCTGGTAGAAGTGGCCTGAACAAGATAGAAATCTTCAGTTAAATTAAAAAGAGGGCATAACTGGTTTTCAGATTTACTTGAAGGCAAAGCAAACCCAGAAACCCAGAAGATTTCCAGCTAGGCAGTCTTCTGGCAGTGCATCTCCATTTTGCCCTCGCAGCATTTCTCCATCAGTTTCATTTGTATAAACATTCTCTAAAAACTACAGCATAGCTGGCCTCAAAGTAGCTATACGTTACCACTGGTTCATTTGAGATCTCCAGGTGCTCTCTTGGCATTTTATTTTTTTAATGCTGAATCCCACAATTGCCTTCTTTTCCATTTCTTTTTCTGATAGGCAGCAGAAGGGAAAGGGACAAGTATATGCTGGACAAGGGGGAAATCAAACCAAATCCACGCAGGACCCCTGACTTTTCTGCTTGTTTATTCACCTTTGCTTCTGCATCCTGAAGGACCCTGATGTTCCTCCTGAGTTTCTATGATGAAACTCCATGCTCAGTGCAGCAGTTCAGGGGCTTGGGCAGCAAGTATTTACCAAAGAGTAACAGTGGAAGGCCAAGGTGCCACCCAGATGGGATATTTGGGAGGGTGCAGTGAATTAACAGGCTCACTAAGATTATCTGTGGATTTGCATAGCCAATTAGGAGGACTTTGTATCCCTGCAGGTGGCATGAGGTGGTCTCTGGAGATTGTTTTGAGTGGATCTTCTTAAGAGTTGCTGGTTTATTAAGTGCTGCAGACTGTACTAACATGCTAACTGCCTCGATGCTTCCTCAGTGAGGGTGAAGACAGGATGCCCTCCTGCCTGCACCAGGCCCCTCTTAGCTACAATTTCAGACAGGTAAATTCACAGATACTCGATCAGAACATGAGGAGAACCCTGTGGCATATATGACTGTGGAGCAGCGAGCAGCCTGTGAGGGGGCAGGGGGAGCCGCATGGACACAGGGAGGGGAAAGTCTCTGACCGTCCCTGACACAGAGGTTCCCTCTGCCAGAGCCGGGGCCAGCGCTGTCTGCCAGGAAGGCTGGGCCTGCAGCAGCCATTCCCAGCAGTGCTTAAGGTGGGGAATCAGGAAATAAAGAGGCCACCAACTGCCCAGGAAATTGGCTTGTTACCTGAGTTTCACACACACGCTCTTTTGCCTATGGAAAAAAATCTGTTGTGATACATGGAGATAAGAGGACGGGAAGTGGCGATATGAGGCAGAATGGAAAGAAACACAATACATGTTTTTCTCCCTCTTCCTAGCACAACTGTACAGGAGGCAGTCACTATTTTTTTTTTTTTTACTTCCTAGTACAGGAATCCATTTAATAAATTGACTCACACACAATTAACAGGAAGACAGTATTTCTGAGTTCCTCACATCCACTGTGGAGTGAGCAGCACGTGCGAGGGCTGCGTCTGCCCGGTGCAGCAGGGAGCCCCACGCTGCTCCCCGCCTCAGGCAGGCCCAGGACCTGCCTCTTGACGGCTGCCACACACGGGCCAAGCAAGCAGCCGCATTTTTCCCTCTGTAGCAAAGTTGTTATTCATGCTGTGTGAGGAGGAGAGGCCTGTGTGTAGCTGCATATGCTGTGGTATTCAGCCATGGAGCACAGAATGAGGGTGCGTTGTGAGGCTGACTTCATAGGCACTACCTAGAGCCTTGATCACCAGCCAAGCTTTATAAATAGTTGCAGTTCCACAATAACTTCACAACTTTCTGTTCCTTCCAGAGGATTCCCCTTCACTCTGCTTTGCCCTCGGAGCAGTGAGAATCCACACCAGCCAGCAGCTGCCTCTGGCAAAGAAGTTGGTGAAGAAACAACCTGTAAGGCAGCCAGTTGGATCGGGCAAGGGGATTTCAAGAAGCAAAGTAAAGATGAGGAGCAGCGCAAGGAGAGAGGAGGAGGAATAGGGAGTACACGGTACTAGTGAGTGGGTTTGGCCGCTGAAAAAACGCGTGTCTCAGAGTTGTGCTGTGAAGAGTTTGCTGCAGACTCCGGGCTGTAGGTAACTCTGACACCAAGCCCTCCTGAAAGTTCCTTCTGGCCCCGATTTGTGTTGGGCTGACTCTCCACCTCTGCTCTTCTGATTATGGGGTTAGGCCTGTGTCCTGCCAGAGGGACCTAAACCCACTCTGAAAGGAGCATTAAGCTCAGCAATCACTTTAGTCAGCCAAAATCACTTTTTTAAAACAAAAATGGCTTATATGGATAGCTGGAGAAGCAGCAGAAATCTTGAGCTGGAATGGCATCCAGGGCAAGTCCTGAACTGCAGAGTATGTTTTATTCTTATTTCTTTAAAGTCTTCCCTATGGAGCCTCTGTGTTAGAATTTAATATCCACTCACTGACACTTCTCCAGGGTTTTCCAAAAAATATATTTCCCCATGGTAATTGCTTGCATAAGTCCCAAAGGCTTGTTGAGTTCCAGACTGGACAATTCAATGTGAACAGCTGCAGCACCATCCTCTCTCTTACCCAGACAGCACTTAAATTCCTTCAAAAGAGCTTTCTACCAGCAAGGTGAGGAGACTAAGATGTGTGCAGCGAATATATTAAAAAAAAAATCACCAAATACTTCTGCATTCTCCCGAGCGCTGAAATCTCACTGGTTTATACTGGAAAGGCATGTCCACCTTCAGCACCAAGCAGCAGGAGAGAGAGCGATGAGGTGCTGGAGCAGGTGAGGCCCGGCCACTGGTAGCCGAGGTGACTCATCAGAAATGAGAGCAGAGCAGATGTTTGGTCACCAATTACTGCTTTACTGAGTCCCCAGTGCTGCCAGCTTTCATGAGGCCGTGGAGTGGCACTGAGCTAACTGCCCACAGCTGCTCCCTCCAGAGGGAGAGGAGGGAGGCGGAATTCAAAGGGAATTGAGTGTGAAAACTGGTCTGAATGAAAAGGCGCACAAAAATGGATCAGAGCAGACTCAGTCCACCACCTGAGATCCTGTTTAGGTCAAAGAGAAGAGAAACAAACAAGTAGGAGACTGCCAGGAAGAGTTAGGAGGAGAAATCTGGAGATTTTTAATGAGAGCCTGTCTAGATAAGAGATTTTAGATGAGAAAAGGAGTAAGGGAGAAAGTGAGACAGATACCTGGTAGCCTGGAAGTTTGCAGGCTTTACCTTCAGCACCCGGCAGGAGCGAGGGCTCTGACTCCAGCAGGGAGGAGGTATTTTTGGAATAGGGGACACAGCGCGGAGTAAAACATGAAAGAAGGAGGAAATAGAGATATGGAACGTGGTAGAAGGATGAAAAGATAGAGCTGGTCTTTACTCTTCCCTTCTGAGCCACATGCTGGCTGCCAAGTAGGACTTGGGCATCCATCTGATTGGACCCCCCTGTATGTCCTGGAGACCCGTGAGGAAGAGCAGACAGACTGACGCCTTCCTGAGGACACAGGAAGGAGACCTGGAGGCCCGGACTGTCTGCTGGACCCCTTCTTTTGCCTTTTTCTTTTTTTTCTGTCTGGCGAACAAAACGACAGGCTGCCCTGCCTGGGTGTGTTTTTAACACATGGCAGCAGCACTAGGGGGACACACATAGGGTCATCAGTTGAAAACCTAGTGATAACTCACCTTCACTATCTGCTTTATAGGCAGCGTTATATTAGGACCGGAAACAAAGCAACTGAGAGGTTTTTTTTTCTTTTTCTTTTTTTTTTTTTCCCAAGGCTGATAAGGGAGTTTAATTTCCGTGATCAATGTAAGTTCCCAACCTGCCTGCCAGTTACCAACAAGGCAGGCTGCGGTGCCAGCTTGCCGGGGAGGGAGCGGGAGCAGGGAGGTTGTGCTGCCCGGAGAGATGCCTCTGCTTCAAATTCAGGTGCGTCTTGAGCTTTGGTTCCAAACAAAAAAATGCTGCTGCCCCTGGTTGGAGCACGTGATACAAGGATTCAAGCGCCTTTTAAGTATATGCTCAGGCTACGCAGAACAGAACCAGTGGACAAAGCTCTCCTCTGATTTTGCTTGTCAAAGAGAGCTGGGGGATTTACAGTTGGAAACACAGGGCTCTGCACTCCCTCTGAGCAACAGTGAATTATCAGCAGCCGACCTGGTGGCCAGGCCTGTTCCCATTCAGTGCTGGCAACCCAAAGACGCACAGCCCGGAATAGGCTCAGGAGAGAGCCGTGGGCTGGGACGACTGTGGCATCAGCTCGCAGAAAAAGGCCAGTCAAATTACAGACTTCGCAGCCTTCCTCCGTTCCAGGCAGCAGCACATATTAGGTTACACCAAATCTTTTGGCAGCAGATGAAAACGCAGCTGTTTCTTATTATCTTCTACAAGTGTCTGGTTAGAAAAGTGGCCACGTGTAAGTGATATATTCCCTCGCTCAGGGCTGCTGCCCTGCCTCTTCCTGGAGCTGAATTAGCTCCAGCCGGTGCTTGCCTCGCACGGTAGCTTATCTGTGGGCTTGGTGGCCTGTTGGCAAGCTCCGTGTTGACTCAGGGAGCGCATACGTGCGCTCCCTGAAACGGGCTTGGCGAGCCAAGGCGCTGACCCGTTCCACAGGGTCCCTTTGATGGCCAGCGAGGTGTGAGGGCTGGCCAGGATGCTGGCAGAAAGCCGGGGCCTTGGCATCCTCCGGGCAGAACAGGTGTGGGAACCACTTGTGGTCCAGAGAATGGTCCCTTGGACATCAGCGCAGAGAGATGGAGGTCCTAAAATAACCCTGCACAGGCGCTGGTCCCCACTGGTGTAATCCCACTGCCAGCTTTCTCACAAGTCGCCTGGTCTTTGGTGCTTTGCTGCTGGGACAAGGCTGTCACCTTGACACAGAGGCAGGGCCCTGCTTCTAAAAGCCCTTTAAAACCTCCAAGGACTCCAAACATCAACAGGCAAACTGTGAAAAGCTGAGAGACTTTTGTGAAGCTGTCAGGATTTGAGGGGTTTCTTAATGCTTGCAGCATGCAATGCTCTCTGTTGACAACATGTCAGCCAGGCCTGGGCCTTCATTTAAGCCTAGGAAAATAGTGATCCAGTCAGTGGCTTCCCATTATGTGTCTCCAGTCCAGCAAGATGGAAAGGCTGAACAAGCGAGAAATCTGCCTCAGACATCACCAAACCAATGTGAAACCTGTCACAGCAGCCCCACAAATCAAGGTTTTCATTTCTAACCTGGCAAGCTCAAGCTGCTGTTCAGTGGGCTTCAATAAGGCTGTCAGCCTGAACATTTGTCTCTCAACACCAGCTTGGCGAGGCGGCGGGCCTTGCAAAGCCTAATGTTACCCCATGGGCAGAATCAGTAAGAGCCACTGTCACGTCCATTTGTTCAAGGAACAAAAGTAACATTTTACCTCCAATGGCCTCACTAACTGTGGTGGACCAGCACATCAAGGGGAGCCAAGATTTACTCTGTCTTGACCGTTTGCTGGAAAATTGCTTTCCTCTGGGAGAAGAAGGTGAAGAAGCGCTGTGTGCCTGGCTGCAGCTTACAGGTAACTGGTGCAGCTTGGCTCTCGGGTCAGTGCTTGGGAATAGGGACTGCTCTCCCTTAGGGACATCAGCTATTTATAGCAATCACAGCAAACACAGTTTCATCACGCAGCACAACCCTTGCCCTTTTAGACCACCCTCTGGCAAGCTGGGCATAAACAAATTCTCCAAAATGAATAGGATTAGTAACATCTGAGGAAGATGTGTTCACTTAAGAATAGCACAGTAATTTATAGCTACTGTGTTACTCACCTTACCCTACAAGTTCATGTAAGCTACAGATCGGAATCCCTGGCTCTCCTGAGTGTCTTTGTTTTTTAGCAGCTCGTGCTCCTGACTGTGAACAGAAACCCTGAAGCTGATGAGCAGAAATGGAAATGAACTGGCCATAGATGCTGGTAGGTGAGATCTGGAGGCAAGGAGGGGATCCAGGAGCACCTCTGAAATGCAGGTGACTAGGCTAGTGACAAGGACCCACCTTCCTCAAACAGACCATGTGCTGCACGTGCCAACTCTGTCCAGCCCTATAGTGCTTGGTGGCACTCGGCTTCTGCCCAGAGCAGAAATGATCCAAACACCCAGCACTTCTAAAGCTAAAGTCATCTCAAAAACGCTAAGTGTCCATCCTGAAAACGTGAGGTGGAGCCAGGCAAATTTGGGCATCTCCTACGGCATTCAAGGAAATGATGCTGATTTAGCAGCTGAGAACCTGGCCCACAAGTGTGCTGCTGGAAAGTAGCCCAGAAAGGTAAAAGCTGGACTTTTTGCCTGGTTCTGCAGCTCCATTTTACTTGGCCCGTGTCACTGCAATGACAAACAGTACAACAGTGCTGAGCCTCATTTCTCAGTGCCTTGAACTAACCCAGGCATAACCTTATAACGCAGGCAGAAGATTTTAGCAAGTAATGTTTCCAGCAGACTTATGAAGGGATCCTATCAGCAAGCAGCATTGTTGCTGTTGTTAAAAACAAGAACAGAATCTGCTGCTGAATAATTCATTCGGTGCGAGAAACAGCCTGTGAGTTGTTGAACAAAAATGCTGCACAATGAGCCGTAATTGCGACGCGTGGTGAGAGAGCGGGGCGCAGGCGGAGCTCCCGGGTTGGCTGGTGCCGATGGCACGCCGCATATGGGAAGGGATGCGCAGCCCTTTGCACGCTTCATTTTGGGAATTATTACCACGCTTTGCCTTTAGCCTTCGGGATCTCAAAGCGTCTAACGCTACCTGTGCCCTCCCAACAGCCTCGCAGCTCCCATCCTTAGGCCACACGTGAGCAAAGGGCCGAGCCCCTACCAGAATTGCTTGTGGGGCCGGAGAGATTCGCAGGAAGACAACGACACCTTGGGTCCTGGCTTGCGGGTTCCTGCCCTGATGAGCAGGGACCGTTTCCACGCATCCTCCCAGAGAGAAGGTGCAACACGCTCCAGGCTGCCTTCAGAACACTGCTACGCAGCGAGCCCCTCAGTCACGTTTCCTAACAATGCACCAGCAGATCCCAGTCATCTCGGAATGCTATTCCTGGCTGCCTCAGCACTCTATTTCTATCTGTGTCTATTCCTGTTCTTAAAGTAAATTTATTATGTCTCAATTATATCTGGCTGAGAGACTTAAATTCTGATTTTGGGGGCATCATCGCTGGTGGAGAAATTCAGTGTCCACAGCTTGTTTAGTAGTTGATCTTCCCTCTAAGAACTGTCTGTAGTGGTAACTAATGCTGACCAGGAGGTACCGTCACATCGCATCAAAACTGTTTTTCTTGACAGTTAAAATGGGGGGCAGTGTTCATTGTCAACAAGCAAACAATGTTATGGACACCAAAATGTTCTGTTTCTACAAAAAAAAAAAAAAATCCCTACATTAGGGATCTGTTTGAGAAAAAGATACCAGCTCACACCGAGGCTGGTCTGCAGTGAAAGCGCTCTAGAGCCAAGTCTCTGTTTTCCATCAAATCATGCAGAAAAACTCCCTCTGCTCTAGTTTGGGAAGAAAATCCATTTCTATCCGTAAATATGTATATACACTATCCTTGCACATGGATAATCATTGCCTTGAAAATGCAGACAAGACCTCAGAAAGCTCTTGCAGAACTGAGCTGTAATGTATGCACAGAGCTGCAGTGCCCTGATTCCTTCCTGGGGACTGGGGAGGTTATCAGCCTACCAGGAGAAAACAGACATTAAAGCAAAAATCGAAACAGAAACCAAGACCTACTTCAGGCTGTTTACCATAGAATAAATGGGAGATCCGGCTTCCAGGTACTACTGACAGATTTGAAACTGGCTTGAAGACATCTAAGGACAAAATCCCTCCCCCATCCCAATTTTCCAGCCAATTCTGGCCTCTTAGGCAGGACTCAGGGGTCTGGGAGCCTGGAAGCTGCAAATGGCTTGGAGCCAGGGAGAGAAAATGGAACAGGAGAAGAGTCAATACAGAACTTCTGCTTCATAATAGCCCAAATGCCCCTCTGTTCCTTCTCATATATCACAGAGAGAGCACAATTGAAGTGTGAAGAACTGTTTAATGGATTTGGTAATAGCATTGATCTTCTGTCATTTAAAGGGGGACTTGGGGCTTAATCAGATCTGCAGAAGTATCTCATTATTTTCTTTGCCAAAGCAAAAGATTAGATATCAGAGAAAGAAAAGGCTTTGCACCAGGCACAGGTTTACACTGCAGGATGAAAATCCCATCCGTTTACTCTTACGTATTTAAATGGGAAAGAATCCAACCAGCTCCTCAAGAACTCCGTCCCACAGGAATCAGCACAGCTGCAGTAGGCAGAGGGATACTCAGCACTGCAGCAAACTGGTGGTTAGCTTTTGACAGCCTGCTTTAGCTCTGCAGTCTGGTCATCTGAGCTTTAACAGCAGAAATTCTATGGCAGGTAACGCTGGCAGAAGCAGATTAAAGAGGTTTTCACCTTCTGAACTGCATTTCTTCTACTAAGAGAAAAAGCAATGTTTACTTGTAAGCAGAACACACATGACTGAGAATATGACCCTGAGAAAGAATAAGCAAGAAACTCTCCGATGGCATTTTTACAGCCACTTTTAAGACAACAGAAAATTGGGCCATTGCACCATTGTCCATAACTCCCTTTTTAAGAAACACGGAGAGGATTTTGTTTCCTCTTCCCTTGAAGCCATATTTTCCCCATCTGTGTTTCAGGGCAGCTGCAGCCCCATGGCCTGTTTGCACATGAGCGCTACCGAAGCGGCGCCGACGCAGCGCGGAGGCTGCAGAATTGCTGCTCACACAAGCTGGCTCTACCCAGAGTGAACCAAACATCTCAGGATGAACATAAACAGTGACTTTCCAGTGAGAATTTTTTTGTTAACAGCTCAGCAATTCTGAATATATTCCAGCATAGGCGTGCATACACATACACTTACAGGATAAATATCATGAATAATCTGTTTTGATTTGGCTTGCAGAGAATACTTGAAACAGCTGATCTGATTGCAGGTAAATACTGAACCTTAAACCACAACTATTTCTATCCCTGAATCCCCAAAAGTGTAGAGGGAACCCAAGAACCTCCATATTTCTGAACACTGGAAAGGTTTCCCATTGCTTCCCCTTATACTTGGGTACTTATCCTTGGAGGCTTATAGTTAAACCTCCTTCCTTTTTAATGCCCATTTACTATATAAAGCTTGCACATGAGCTGCTTTTTGGCTCAGTATCGATCTACTTTGGTCAGCCTTGCCCTTCCTTCTACCTGTCCAGCCTGGCTCAGGATATCTGTTTGTAGCCGTCCTTGCAGGAATCTGAACGTGCTCTTCAGAGTCCAGGCTTACAGGAACATTGCTCTACAAATCAGAAATATTCTGCATGTCTGAAGAGCTTTTGCCAGACCTTGAAGAGCAGCGCGGATGAGCGCAGCGGCAGCGGCGGAGGGCAGCAGCGGGTGGGCTGATGCCCACGGGCAAGCTCTGAAGTGCAAGAGAAGCCCCCCAGGGCGGTGACGGGACCCCGCGAGGAACAGCCAGGCTGGTAGTCACGGCCGTGGGAGGCAGACGGGAGCCAGAGCGGGGCAGCGGGAGTGTAAATTCTCACTCCTTGTAGAACCAGTGCATTTCACCCAGCAGTCACTGAAGGATCATAAATTTAGCAGGAAAAGGAACACTACTTTTTTTTTTTATTTTTATTTTTTTACTGTTCCAATTAAGAAGGCGACAGTGTTGGAAGGGTGCTACTTACTACTTACCTACATGGCAATATGTTACATACTTTGGTCTGACTTTAGAGCCTGGTATCTCAGAGGTATTTTGAGAAGCCCGTACCTTTGAAATTCTGATGTAGATCCAAAATGTTCTCACAGACCGGAGTATCCAGCTGCCACAAATACATTTTCTGATTATAGAAGTTCCAAGTGAAGAACAGCTTTATCTAAAAAGGGAACTTTCTCCTTATGCTCAGCCATCTATTTCGTACGATAATTGCATGTCTGCTGAAAAACTATCTTGTCATCTGTTGCAATAAGGGAAATATATTTGATCCTAACTTGGCTGCGCTTTCTGAAATTCTGCAGCCTTGAGGCTCAAGGAAGTGTGACAGCTCCCTTCTCGCTGCACTCCTCATTTCTACAGAAACATTTTGGGCCCCTGTATCTTTTTTTTCTGCGTGTCAGAATCTTTCACTTCCCAAGAGATGAAACTCTTCAAAAACCCCCCCTCCACAGGCAATGCGTCTCATGAAGGGACATCCAGAGGTTTCTATCACATTTATAACTTCCATCCCACATTTCATGGTCTGTTATACCCAAACTTGATTACTAAACCAGATGGCATTTTAGATTTCCAGGATTAAGCCTGAACCCTACCATGTTAGCAGGGCTGAGGGAGGTGTGGGGCGCAGGCGGGGGCCGTGCAGCTGGTGCAGCCTGTGCACTGCTCTGTGTTAGCTGTGGAAGCAGCAACCATTTTATGGAAGCAGATAGCTGCAGCATGATCAAGCAGCAGCTAAACACTTCATTTCTTGGTCTGTCGTCTCTAATCTGACTGGAGTCTTAAGCCTGAAAACAGATACCCCTGGAAGAGTGGAGAAAAACAAACAAACAAAAAAAGCCAAAGTAAAATGTCCCTTTGAATTATGTTCCATAAAAGGCAAGTGTAACTAAGACTACCGATGTCATTATTGCCTTGTTCTTAATTTGTGATTTCTAATCTCAGCGGAAGGATTCTTTAAAGAGGAGAAATGCACAGCACCAATTCTAGATTCTTCTCTAGTGGCAAAATCCACTAGTTTCCTGGTCTCCCGAGCTGCTGAGATACATATAACTCCCCGTTGGAAATTATAAAGGATGGATGTTATGAGGGAGAGCCCTGCTGTGTCCCAAGCCGCTGGTATTCCGCCCTTTTCCCTTCTGTGGTAGCCCTACTTTGTTAATGTGCAGATATCCCTACTTCCAGCCTCAGATCCTGTTCTGTGGTTCTGCTTCTCAACCAGCATTTCTCTGCTCCTTTAGTGTCTGTACAGCTTATTCTTTCCCTTTGAATCAATACAGCTCTAGTCAGAATGGCATCTTCCATAGAAGCTGCATCCTCAAATGCCAGTGAAAACCTGCAGAGCACGGCCTGTGTCTCGGACAAATTACTGCAAGGAGTCTGCTGAGTGAACACAGTCACTCTGTATTTGTTTCACTAAATTTCTTCTTATTGATTCCCTCTCTTTTCTGCAGCTCATAGATTTCATATTTACATAGCCTTCCTTTCTCCTGAAGCACTGAGGTTACCCAGCTTTTTCCCTTCTGTGGGTCTGATTAACCACATGAAATGCTAAGGAAGATGATCTTAATGAAAACACAACCTGGACTTTATTTTAATGCGTCCTTGAGATGCTGAGCTAGGTAGCTCTCTATCTCCCAGAGTATCCAATTCCATTAGCTCCACCTAATTCATCTAAAGCATTACTTATTCAGAAAAGGGGTGCTGAACACCAGCCTCACACTATCAGTACCAAAGTGCATAATATGCTATTGTAAGTACCACCGATATCATACAGTAGAAGTCTAGTGCTGTCCCCAGAGACCACTCTAAACCCAGGTTTCTAATTTTCTCATGTCAGGAACATCAGGCAACAGGCCAAGCCACAGAAGGAAGAGGATGAAAGTTTCTCGGAGAGTGCTAAAAGGAAGAACGATGGTTCTTCCCCAGGAAAACTTCAGGCCCATCTACATCTTCTCCTTACACACCCTATGGCAGCCTCCCAGCCTCTTCCCTTTTTTCTCATGAAGCCCATGAAATTCACTGAGCCTCTGGGCAGAAGGGAATATTTTCTTAGGAAACTACTATAAAAAAACAAAAGCAGGCTCCTCTTCTCCTTAATGGGCCGTTAAAAGGCTGGTTCTTGCGCTGCATTACTCACTCAGGACCTCATGATGACATTCATCATTTTCCTGGTAGTGCTGCTTTTTATTGTATCATCATATATTTCCCTGTGGCTCCCTGGGGATATCCAGCCATTTTGTTTTAATATGATTACCCTTGCTAACAACAGGGCATAATTGTCCAAGACAGTGAGCTAATGTATACTTCAAACAAGAAACAAGACCACTCGTAGAAAAATTTAAATGAGGGATGTGGTCAGAGAAAGGAATTAAGAAGCAGGACTTAAGGCTTGGCTTTCAGTCCTGTTTATATCTTGCACCTTGGGAAAGTTTTTAACCTTTTTCTGCCTTAGTTTCTGAGTTGTAAAATGCTATTGGGCGAGCTGAAGGCACCTGACTGGCAATGGTGAGTCTTGGGCATGATACTCACTGCCAGAGAAGATCAGCACCAGCCTTAGCCTCGAACAGACCTGACAAAAGCCTCTATGGAAATGGAGGAAAGAAAAAAAAAAAAAAAAAAAGGAAAAGCCATTACCAAATCAAATTTGAGCAGTTGCAAGAACTGAGCCCAGTTCAGTGAGGAACATACACTCAGCCTGATGGTTACTCTGTACGTAGGTACGAGCCTGTGATCAGCTCCTATAAGTATAAAAAGTCAGCTCAGCTGGAAATAAATGTGGTCTACCCCAATTAACTTCTAATTCACCAGCAAATGGAGAAAAAGACATGGCTAAATAAACTGGAAAACCACACGATGGCAGATGAGGGCCATGGGAAGCCACCAGCGCGGCTCCGTGAGGGAAGGCCCAGTGGGAATCAGGGGAAGGACCGGCAGAGCCGGGAACAAGAGGCAGCGGCGCCGCGCGCAGGGCCGGGCTCGCTGCTCCTGCAGCTGCCCGCAGCGCGGGGGGCCGCGCGGCGCCGCACGGGGACACGCGGACGCCCTTGACGACTCTCTTACCTCTGCGCGGGGGAGCGGGGACCGCGCTGGAGCCCAGCAGCACCCGAGGAAGCTGCCGTTTTGCAGCTCTGGGAAGGCCGTAGCTGCAGGCAGACAACTTGCCAGTTGCCAGCTGCAAAATTCAAGCCCCGAGCCCTCAGTGAAACATGGTTTCCACACGAGCTGTCTGCCGGATAACGAGAGGGCAGCAATGGCCTGGATGTCATCGTGTGGTGGCCACAGCTCCCCCACCCTGCCCAGGTGACATGGGCCAGAGCAGAGCCGATCTCTCCCAAAGATCCCCTTGAGCATCATCTCTTCCTCTGCAGAGCCCAGCTCCACCACGGCTCGGAAAGCCGATCCCCTGCAGGAGCTCTGGGTGTTTTTCTTTCCAAACATAGAGGCCCTTTTACCGTTCAGCTGCCAGAGAGGCATGTGGACACTGACAGGGAACCGTCACCAAGTCTCTTCACCAGCGCCAGACATCGGAGGCTCATTGGAGCTTCCCTGCTGTTCCCAGCCCTCACCTGCCCACAGGCAGCCGCATGACCCTTCCCAGAGCCTGCGGTCACTTCCTCACAGAGCTGCTTCCTCACCGGAGGCCGCTGCAGTGAGGGCCAAAGCCGGAGAACTGCCCGGATCTCGAATTCGCGGATCCGAATTCATGTTCAGAGCTGGTGCAGGCTCCTGATGACAAGCAGCCTTCAGCCCCATGCAGTTTACTTCAGTTTGGCCCAGGAGTGAGGCAATCAGAAGTAGGAAGAGCAAACAAGCTGTTATAAACAAAACTGACCATCACCACCCAACCTCCCAGCAGAAGTAGGGGTTCCAGAGAGGCTCCCACAGAAGGCTCTCTATCACACATGGCCCAGGAGAGAGCAGGATCTCCCACTGTATCACAGGGAGGAAAACTGAAGCCCACGCGGGTTAACTCGCTCAACTAAGGCTTGCAAAGCAGTTGTGTGGCACAGCTGGGAGCAGAGCTGAGGAATATGCCATTTGTGATGCCTCGGTAAAACACCCTGCAGTTGTGCAAGACATCTAAAAACTGTTCTCCAATGGGCTGGTGTCTCCTGTGACTGACTGGGAGGTGTGTTGAAGCCAGCTCTACATAACACGTAGCCACAAGATGCTTGGCACCTAAGAAGGGTTTCTGGCTATCCCGTGTCCTGGAGCAAATTAAAACCAACGGCTTGTCTGGAGAAGGCTTCTTTTCCATGCTGTCTAACGCCCGTGCAATAACAACTGATTATTTCATTTTGTCACTTAATGTCCAGGAAAGTTCACCACATCTGCGTTTCAGTGCTACCCTGTATTCGTGACAGGCCAAAAATAAAACAGTCATTGCAGCAAATTTTGTCCTTCTCAAGTTCTTAAGCAGGACACAGACCGTCAGAACCTGACTCATCCACCCTCACAGCAGCAACAGCAGCACAAATTCTACACCCAGGTTGCATCTTTACATAAAATCACCTACTTGCAAGCCTGCTATGGCACAAAGTGTTTAGCAATTAGCAGTATTTCAGCACCAGTAAGAACATCCCTCCCCTACAGTTTCTTGAGTGCAAGCTGCTTCTTCCTGGCAATCCGCAGCAGCGGCTGCCAGAGGCTACCGATCTGCGCTGGAGCCTCAGTGTTATTTTAAGCTCTGTTCCCAGCTGCAGCGGCATCACGTTAGCCAGAGCATTTTGCTTCTAGGAGGCAGCTATCTAGATGCTACAGTGCCTTTGAGCTGCCCTAATGCAGATCTTGTCTGAAATGTCATGAACATAAAACTAATGCATCCTTTGACACAGGTAGGTGAAGAATCCTATACCTATAGATGAAGAAGAATCATACGCCTCAAGTATGTTACCTGTCCCTTTAACTATAAAGCAGCGCTTAATGCCCACACCTCAGCTCTAGCCTGACACAAGGCCAGAGCAGAATGGAGCCTCGACCAGTCCTATCACAAAACAAGTAAATGGCACCATCGTCAGCTGTATTAAAAGCCAAATGTGAAGACACACCTGTACCTGCCTGATGAGTGAGATCTTGAAGGATATGCGGTTGGTGACAGCCTGACATGGGGAAGAATTTGCACATTTCTGACTCACCTGTGGCTGGGCAGCCCAGGCCCCCTGCACAGGCCCAGGTGCTGACCTCAGAAATTCCCCAGTTTATTGCTTTCCTGCTTGGAATTCAGGTCAGGCTCGGGAGCTCCAGCTGCACAGAGGAAGCACTGATGCTACAGGGTCAAACTGGCTCTGCTTTTCAGTCGCTAACAATAGTTCTCCAGAAGCACAACACATAGCACACGTGCTAAGAGCGCTATTCAAATACCTGTGCTTCACAGACGTAGGCAAGCACCAATAAACAAACTATATATACATATATGCATAATCCATATATTCAGGGGTGCTCAGGACAATCTCACGCGCTGTCCTGCTCGCGACTTCGGCAATGGGCACATGTATCGCAGAAGAGCAGTGAGAGCAAAGCGTAAACAGAAGGATTCAGGCTCTGTTTCAGGCTCCCTGAGCACTTTGGACAAGTCTTTCTGCTTTGCTGTTGTCTTACCTGTGTTCAACAGCTCTGACGTGTCCTGGGTGGGCTTACGTGTATTGGGACTGGGTGCCAGGCAAATTCCCTGGAAATACAGGAACAGCTATTCCCTTCCTCAAGGCCAAAGCAGGGCCTGTGAGCTCTGCAGCGAGAGCCCTGCTGCGCGCACGCGAGGCCAGCAGTGCAGGCCCGCGCTCCCGCCTACCTTCTGGCTCCCTCTCGCGGCTCCGCACCCGCCGGCACAGGGAGAGCCGGCGGCCACGAGCGCCTGGACACGGGGCCCGGGTCAGAGGTGGCCTTGGAGCAGCTCGCGGCCGCTCGCAGGGCCCCTGCGCGGTACGGGCACCCGCGCGGCCAGCAGGCCCAGGCTCGCTCCTGCGCGCAGGCCGTGCCCTCCTCGCGCTGCAGCGGGCGGCTGGCGAGTGACTCAGGGACTCATAGTCTTAACCGGAAAGAGGGGAATATAAGAAAACACGAGAGATTTGAGAACCTTGCAAAACCTTCAGCAATGCCAACAGACTTATCTATCTCTCAAGATACACAGTGAATATGGTTACAAAACCAGTTTCTGCTTTAGCTACTAAGCAAAAGAAACACTGAACTGCTTTCTCAGGCAGTTTAGTGTATTAAAAGGTCACTTTAGATAATAAAACTGAAGAGAAATTGAGAGCCTCTTATAATCTGAATCATATTTACTTCCATAAACAGGGTAAATTAATAAATATATGGGGTATTGTGTACTGTGGTCTACCCTAAGAAACATCCCACTTTCTAATGACAATTCAAGAGTGAAGCAAGGAGTGTAAGGAGACATAAGAAACACATGAGGAAGAGGAAACCAAGCGCTCTACCAGCTTTAAAGCCTGACAGATTCAGCCTGTTTTACTACAGCGGATCTAGGCAGTCAATACATGCAAACTAAAGCAAACCCAGAAGAAGCTAAAACAGCTACATTCGTTGCAGGGCTAACAGACAAGGTCTATGGCTTTTGACATGATGCTTTCCTAGCGTTTCAGCCACAGAGAGAGGCTAATGTGAATGCTGCTGATTGGCATGCCTGGCTCTCAGCCGCGTTTGTCCTGGACATTCCTGGTTCTCCAGACATTACTTGCAATTTTACACTACACAACAGTTTTAAAGTTCACAGCTTAGTTGCATTAATTGATCAAGATGTGAGCTATACTATGTCTGCGATGCTTCTTTTTCCCCTTTAGAAATCACAGCAGCTTAGAAGATCCTCCTACCGGCTCTACAAGATTTAGGGTAGAGTCTCGCTGCAGGGCTATCCAGACACCTTCCAACATACAAACCTGACTGGGCTGCACCGAGACCAGGATTTCTCCTGGTCTGTTCTGCAGGTGCTTCTTGCCGTAACTGAGGTTGCTTGACTGAGACAGATGTCACGCAGCTCCTGCAGCCTGCCAGGCACAGATACGCAGCCCCTTAGGAGTAACACAGCCTAGTAAGCTGTGGTGCACAAGCTGTTGTGATGATGGGCATAGCCAGCATCTCCTCACGCCTGCGTACAATCACCCTCTGCTCAACACCAGATCCACCGAGACTTGCACCCTGAGCATCACGCCTGCTGCAGGGGCTTCCAGCCTCTCACCCTGCCCCTGCACCTCCCACGTTTCACGGGGCACCGCAGCTCTTCCTCAGTTCCTGGATGCCAAGGGCCGGGCGCTCAGCTGTGCTTGGTGAATGCAGTCCTGGAGCAGAAATAACTCTGTAACACTGAGATGCACATCAAAGGCACACCTTGGAGCAGAGCTGGGGCCTTACAAGCCTATTAGAAGACACATTCTCTGTACAGGGAGCCTTGCCCTGCTACAAACATCCTTGCACTCACCACAGTACCCAGAGCATGGACACGGAGTCAGTGTTTTCATAGCGTTCTTAGTTTAGAGCTGCCTTTACAGAACGTCTATTAAGCGTTCACGTAAAAATACACTCACAAATGGATTTACCGTGCTGATTAACCTTCTCTGCTCTCCGTTCAACTGAGAAAATGTCACATGTTTTACACTTCCCATTGTATATTCCTGCTTCCTTTCTGTCTCTTAAAAAAAAAAAAAAAAAGCTTTTTTTCATTTCCACTCCCATACTGCTGCCTTACTAAAGAAGGAAGTGGCAAACGAATACAAATCCCTCCTAGGTGGAGGACAAGAACAAGGACAGGAACACTCACCCACGTGGCTAAGATATTTGATGAGCATCATCATCAAGGCTGTAAGGGGAAAGGGAAGCAGAATCTTAGCACATGCATGGAGGAGACACAAACTGAAGCACTTGTGAGGATAGGAAAGGAAACACGGTCCCAGGCATCTCCTGAATCTTGGAGGAAAGAGCTGCTTCCAAAAATAGCTGTATCTACAAATGTATGTATATGTACAGCTATATATGTATTATATCTTTAAGTATATATTCCAGTTCTATATATCATTGAATGCACTTTACTTCCTAAATTAGGTCTTGTTCCAGAATTTAGGAGCTGTGTCCCAGAGCATATAGCTTAGAACAAATGAGGCTGCCTGCATAAGGTTAGTATGATATTGATGCCCACCCTCCCTGCTATAGCAAGGGCCACTTCGGTTTTGATGCATAATGGGATCAAATGCCTGGAAATTACCCACTGAAGCAATCCTAAAGCACAAGAAACATTAATTCCTTCCCTTGTTGCAGGTTTCTTTTCATCCATACCACATGAACACCTTCAGCTGGAGTTCACAGGAAAACAGTCACTATATACAGTTGTCGTGAGCATTTTTAGGATGGATCTGATGTTGCTGTGCAAGTCTACGTGCAGTATCAGAGCTCCTTCCATGCTCTTGTGATGTAGCTCACTGAAGAGCAGAGCTGGGGACCAGCTTCAGGACTTCACAAACTAATGTGACTGCATCAAACTGGCCACTGGTTTTGTCAGATTTTTCATCTAGTTTCCCCACTTCTTGGCATCCAATCTGTTCTGATCAGTGCCTTTCAAGCCTGTAGATGGGAGTCGCTGTAGGAAAAACTGCAGATCCAGAGAGAGGCTGGAGAGCCAGACAAAACTGGAGAAAGAACCAAAACCACAAACGTCAGACAGCTGCAGAATCGCAGCTCTGCTGCTTGGTACGATGACCAGTTCTCCAACTACCGGCTCAGGGTGCCACGGGCTGAGAACACGATGGGCTTAGACACCTGCATCTATCAGAGCTGTCTATTTTAATACCATCTGCAATTATAACAGCTAATGACGTTCACTCACTGCTCCTTTGAACATTCAAATGCATTTTAGTATTTAGGTTGACAGGCTGTAACATGATTTCAGTAGAAAGGAATAAAATTCAGAGTAAATTCTGCAGGCCCAAAGTAAATGAGCTTAGTTATATCTAATAACGCGATTATGCTCTTGTTCTACTTTGTTTTTCTGCTAACAATCAGTTGATCTTACCTATTTTCACCCCACTTCAAGTTGTGCTTTGTTAAATTAATCAGGATTTAACAGAAATTAAATCACATGCTATTTAATAAGATTTCAGATTAAGTAGTTTTAAGAGGCACAAAGCATGCTGAAATCTATTTGAAAGCCCCACAGAATATACAGACTCCTTTCTGTAAAGATTGTAGACAAATATAACAAATACAAATCCTTCTCTCTTTATGCGATTACCCAGTAAAACTGGAACTTCTTTTCCTGTGCAACACTTCTCTGTTCTGTGCAGAACAGGAGGTTTTCAAATTGTGAGAAACAACTGAGAGAACAAACTGCAAACGCTAAAGGAATCAGCCAAGCCCTGTCCCAAAATTCTCATGGTTGTGGAAAAAAATCAATTAGTTGCCACTGAAACATGAGATGCAGCCTGAGAAGGAGGTGAAATTTCAGGTTCTGGTTCTAGTTTCCACTTGACACAAAGCTGTAGTTCAGTTTGGACCCAAGGCATAAAAGAGCCACCACTCTCTGTTTCTTAGACACGGGAATTTCTTCCCAAAGAGAAGCCAGAAGGAAAACTCACAAGAGAGACACTTTTACAGTATCCAATACAGTTCTGATCCAATATAGTTCTGATATATGGCCTATAAATTCTCAGAGATAAATATATCAAAGTAACCTGTAACTTGGCTCATCCTGCAGATTTGTACTGTAGCATTTGTATTGTCCAGGCTTTTCATACACATCAACCAAATTAAAAAGCCCACGTTACTCAGCCCAGAACATCTGCTGGTGAGTTTACTCTGGGCCTCTTTTAACCTCCGCAGCTTCCACTTAGGATCCTCCCTCTCCACTGGAAGTGGTTCAGTTCTCCCTGGCTGGAAAACCTCCCGCTTTATCTTCACCTGCTGCTTTGCGCTCCTGCCGTTTTCTGCAGCGGCTGCAGCAGTTTCACCTGCCAGGACGCATCGAGATTTTTGCTCCTGATGAGGTCAGCTCGAGCATCACTATAAGCTCATGGCTGTGACAGGAGGGCAGACACAGCTTGGGAATCTGATTCTTTTGGAACAGAATCTCGTTCTGCCAAACACCACAGGATAAGGTAGGAATGAGATACTTAGTTTGAGGAACTCTGGATCTGGGGAGAGGGAGACAGTTTAAGATAATCCATTAAATTATTTTTGCAAATCCATATTTGTAAAAACAGAAAGTGAAAAATGCACTTCATTTTGCATGCTATCATTTTTAATTAAATTTGTATTCCATTTTCCTTCCAGTCTATTCCCAAAGGCATCTCTACACCAGCTGGAACTGAATATATGACTAATCACAATCAGTGAGAAACATCCCTTCTCAAAGGCCACAGTACAGCTCAGGATTTCATAGCACACAGTCCCTCACCTGTGCAGCTACATGCACTAAAAGGGAGAAAGCTCCGTGATGGCTTGGTGGCAGCCAGGGAGCAAAAGCATTACCTGAGAATCAAAGCTACCCTGCTCTGACCTTCACACTAACTGTAGAGATGAAAAGCTGCTTGAAAAGTTCCTTGCTGGTGAAGGGACAGGGGATAAGGATGGAGCATCAAAAGGGAAGCTAAGCAACATCAACTAAGTGTCATCGGGCACAAAGTGTTTTACCTCATTAGCCTCAGGTGCAGGCATTCAGATGCACATTCTGGTTGGGAGGGTAAATAAAGAGCAGGGAAATCTTAAGCTAAAGAACAGAATTATTAACCTTAGGGAAAAAATACATATAGAATTAAGTAACCTGTTCAGAGAAAGGCCAGAAGTGGACTAGCAGACAGGTGCTGCGTGTCAGGAGCCACGCGTATGGACCAAGCTGCCTGGGTTTTAGCACAAGCAGACAGCCCAAACCCTACAGAGGACCTAGAGCCGAGACGGTTGGTAAGAAAAGGGGTATTTTTGTGGCACTGGGTAAAACGACGAGTTCCTGAGAGCAAGGCCATGCAGCTGCCATTCTGAATGCCCACTAACACTTATCTGAAGCACAAAACGAAGTACTCAAGACCTAAAGCCAATTGCTTTTATAACAGTTTTATTCAAGTCTGTGTGCTCTAGTGTTGAGACAAGGCCTAGATCAGCATTACACTGTAATACAATAATTTTAGCCATTGAACCAAGCCTGCTTGGCATCCTTGGTTTACAATTTACAGTACATCCAAAAAAAAGCAAAGAGAAAAAACCCCAACACGCCAACAACTTTCATTAGCTCTTTGCTTCACTTAAATATTGTTCTATAACATAAAATAATTTAATACAAAAAAAAGAACTGTAATCCAAATACACATAATACATTGACACAGAACAGAGGAAAGATACAGTAGATTATGCACAAGAGTATTCAGTTGATGTGTTACCTACAGTGAAACAAACTGGACATTAATATAATTTAACTATTTAAGCCCAGGAGGGTCAGAGGCAACAGCCGGGTCACAAATAAAGCTTTTTTTAAAAATAATGCAATCTTATTTTCCTCTAAGCTTACTGCTGAACAGAAGTTAAAGGAAGGCTCCAATAAATCACTTCATTTGACAACATTTCATCACACAAACAAGGTAAACTTGGTGGCCTCAGTTATTTTACTCAACTCTGGGGTACCTGACCTTCTGCCAGTGTAACTGCTTCGTTGCAGGGTCTTGGGGCGA
Source organism: Tinamus guttatus (assembly GCF_059628265.1). Lineage (NCBI taxonomy): Eukaryota > Metazoa > Chordata > Aves > Tinamiformes > Tinamidae > Tinamus > Tinamus guttatus. Next base: position 81,287 of record NW_028288623.1, read on the forward strand.
AACACACCTTCCAGGTGCTACTCCCATCGCAACAGACTTCTGAACACTATTAACAGGAGAGGAGACACAGAGGTCCCCAAAACACAGACTGAAATACAGAACAAGTCATAAGATGAATTCCAGTCCTGCAGTGTTTGGAGATCCTACAAAGTACCTAACATCCTCCACAGATTTTTTTTCAACAGGAGCAGGAACTATCCCATATCTCAAAAAATGGACATGGGGGCATGATTTAAAACTAATCTACTCACCCAGTTTTTCAGATTTATAACTTTGTACCAACGAAAGTCAAGTCACTGATTTTTTGCAACTGGCTTTAAATAGAAGCAGGAGCAGATCCACAATTAATAAGGCAAAAGAAAGAAACAGTTTACAAAAAGGAGGAGGAAATACATTCTCTGGCTGAGAAATTTTTTGACTTTCAAAGCCGCAGAAGAGACATAGTTAAAAGCACTGGTAATGTCCCTGATTTTTCCACCTCTGTTGCCCTCTCCACTCTTATAGAAGCACCTCGCAACTTGAAGGCAGACAAACCCTCTCAGGTATTTTCAGCTTGTCCTGAACTCGAGGAAGGGGAGCCGTTCTCAGCAGCGCGGGGCAGTGCTGGGCAGGAGCTGCCAAAGCAGAGCCCTCCGCAGCGGCGGGGGCGCCTGCGGCCTGCGCTCCGCGACACTGACATTGGTGCGTGCACAGAGCCCCCACGCTCCACAGCGCGCCCGTGCAGCCTGCTGGTGCGGAGGTGGTTGTTCCCTCGGGGGGAAAACAAACAAAAAACACAACCTCTCTCAAAGCTTGCCCTGTTTGCGGTGAGGAACAGCAACCGAACAGGCCTCGCACGGGCAGGGCGGGAAGCTGCGAGGATCCCAGCGAGCAGGCCCGCGTTTTCCCGAGGCTTGCGGAGGAGCTCCCTCCTCAAGCACGCTTAGTCTTTCCTCTGGCAATGGAGTACGGAGCCTGGGCCTTGCCCGCTACTCTTTACGGGGCAGAACTCCTGCGATTTAGATCAAAAGTGCTCTGCTGACTCGGCCTTGTGCAGCGCCCCACAGATGCCTCTCACTGACTGCGGCAATGTTTACGTGTGCGGTGAAGAGCTCTTCCAAAGTGAGCTGCTTCCCTTGAGTTTACAAAAACGGTGCCCGAACTGAAGAAATGGTCCCCTAAATATGAACTTTTACTACTAGATGTTCCTGGCTTTTTTTTTTTTTCACTCCTCCCATTTAAATCAAAACAGTCAGATCTGAGAGGCAAAGGTGCCTATTACCGTAAGTGAATCTGTGCACTCCACTTAGAGTTCACTTATGCCCCAAAGAGACCCAGACTGAAGAGGGCCTTTCACTCTCTGCAAAGACCCTAGTCAAGCTCGATGCTGCTGCTGCCAAGCCCTGGTATGGTATTTTTTTTTATTTTTCTCCTCTGCTTTGTTCTTTAAAGTCTAGGATTTCTAGATGTTATGGTTGCAAGATAACCTTGAAAACAGAGCAATGGCAAAACTGATGCACTAACATCTGCTTGAACTGCGGTGCAAAAGATCGGCTAAGAGGTATTAGGTAGCCTATTCTGAGGCAAACGCTACCCATCTTGACATCCCGAGTGCTGCTCATTAAAGCAGGCAAGACAGAAGAAAATTCTGCTCTGACGATCTGGCTAATTAATTGAGAGTAACAACTTATTTTACGATGCAGAGACGGGGTCTGGGAGAAAACATCACATTAACCTGCCCCTAAGCTGAGAAGTGGCCACAGCCACAGATCCCAGCAGAAATCGGGGAAGCAGCCCAGCTCTCCTCAGGAGGGTCAGCGTGCCTTGGAGCTTCACCCATCCGTGATCAGAGGCTGGATCTGCTCTGAAAGCAGTGAGAAGTCATCAAACACAAGGGTCTCCAGGGAACTGACGCAGTCAGATTCCGAAATCTGCTACTAGCAGCACTGCTGTCAATGACGTCTGGAAAAACACCAGCGCATCTTCCTGCTCCACTATCACCTCTGCGCTAGGAGCCCGAAAGGGGAAAACACCAGGACACGGCTAGCACAATGGAGCTTCTTTCTCAGACTCTTACCCAGCCTCAGCTCTTGAGCAAACGCTCGACTGGAACAGGCGACGTGGGACCCGGAGAGGGTGCCCATCACTCCTAGCCCCCAAATATACAACTACATTGTCCTGGTGTCACGCTGGGGCTGTAGTCAGTATGTTTTGTACATAATGTGGGTTCTCACTAACTACTCTAGAAGATAAAATCCCAGCATGGAGAAGATCCTAGAAAAAAAATGTTTCTGAATAATCTGTTCAAGAATAATGGAGAGGAATTTTCACCCAACATGACTATTTTTAAAATTAATGCAAAGTAAAAACAATTTTGATGTTCTGCCTGCAAGTTTGTGTTAAACCCCCCTTTGCCATCTGTGCATCCATCTGACCTACCAGCTACAGAACTAACAGTAGCCCACTTCAAGCCAACCTGATAAAGCCAGTACATTATACACTAAAGTACATTATGGTTTCTTAGTATTTGCTACATTGGGCTATCTGCACATTTTAGCATTCAGATATGACAATGACTGCATTAGGATCAGGTATATTAAGAAATCAGTACTGCAAATGTGGGAAAACATTCAGGGTTGTCTGTAAGGGTCACTTTAAGAATTCATTAGACTGTTTTAAAAAGTCTGTGTTTACAGATCTATCATTAAAAGCCAAAATGACCCAGACGATATCACCAGTGTTCAGATGGTGGACAATCGGCTCTTCCATAGGTCGGAAACTGCCAGGAAACATGTTCTGCCTTCTCATTGACCATTTATTCTGAGACCTACGCAGTAAAGGCAAATATAAGTTTTGCGTTTGTTTTTGTGAGTTGCTGGCTTTCTTTTCCATCAGGTATTTGAATGTCCAAGAGCCAGATACAAGTATTTACCTCTGTCTTCCCATCATGCCAGCCTAAACTGAGCATCTATCGCAATTCTTACACTTTCTTCCCATTCTATCTCTAAAAATGAGGTAGCTCAGGGTAAAACAAAGCCAATCAGCCAGAAACCAAGTCTCTACACATTACTCAAACCTCCTTTTAGGACGAGCTTCCCCAGGTGACGTCGAGATGTGATGCCGCTGCCGGGAAGCTGGTACCCTCTGACTTTGCCTACAACACTAACAATCGCAGCTTCAGCCTTTTATTCCCCTCTCTCCTGACAACCTCTGCTTCTGCTTCCCCAAGTTGTGTCTTAGGTTCTCAGCCTGGAAACACTTTAGAGCTAAATCCACCTAGAAGATGCACACAATCCAGTGGTATCCCATCTTAGGCCCCAAAATACTATGATAACAAGAATAAACAACTAATAGAGATGAAGTAGAGCCAGCCAGTAAAATCAAGTTGTTCTGAAATCTAATCAAGAAATAAGGAGAGGCAGTAACAGCACATTTGGTCCACAGAGGGGTAAGCACTTCAGCAAATGGGAGAACAGCAAATGTTTGTGTTGATGGTATTTGGGCTGATGTGCAATGAACAACACTCAAGTTCTGCAAGTTACAACCTAGGGCCTCTTCCAAAGCAAAACAACCCACAGCCTTATCCGGGAAGCATGTGAAAGAGAAGGCACCGCGGAACACAGGATGAACCCACTGTTGTACTTCACAGCTTACATGAGAAAAAGAGACCACCAAACTTGCGCCCAGAAGGAAAATTATGTTCCTTATCAGAAACTTCCTACTCACGTACAGAATGGGATGAAACATGTTTCTCTGTTTACAGCATCACTGAAGTGCTGAAGATTTCTCAGAGCAAAATCACAAAAACAGAAAACAAAACCTGTTGTTGGATGGGATACTGTAAGGAACACCCTGGTAGCTGCTTCAGACCCACTGCCCAGGCACCTGTCGTGACGGTAAATAGCAAGCGACCTTAAAAATCAAGTACTGGAAGGACTGCCTTTGCAATATGAAAACAAAGCATTTCAGAAAGGTCATTTGGGAAGCTGTGCTCATCTCTAACACATGGCAGGGCTGCGAGTGCGCTGAACGCGGCAGAACGCAGAAGGAAACCCACCCTGCGACTGCAGCACGCGACGCTGCGCGGCTCTGCTCAACAGAGGGAGCAGCAGCACCGGCCACACGCACTTCCCGCTGCCCTGCAAAGCTCTGGAACGCGGGGCTGGGGAAACACGCTTAAAGCCTCTTGTTTATTAACCCCCAAAAAGGAAAACCCACACTCACAGGGGAAAAAAGCAGACATACGGGAAAAAAAAACCCCAAATCACTAAAAACCACCAACAGGGTATGGAAATAGAAACATTTAAAACAGTTAAAAACTCTTTTTGAGCAGCAAGATAAATACCACTGGCCATATCGCCCACTATATTCTAATCTAACCCTGGCCATATCACCCATCATATTTTAATCTTATAATAACAAACTTAACAGAATAAAGTAGGAAGGCATCTTCCTTAAAGATACCGTTGCTATCTAATCAAGGCTTATGAAGCCTGAGAATTCTTCTCTGTGATGCAGGAGTGTATTTTGGTTATCTCTTGCGCACACCTTCTGTGCAAATATGTATGTGTTTTAATACATGCCTATTCCCCTCATTATTGTTTAATGTCCAGTTTTAACCGAGTTACTGTCTTAAATGAGCTACGGTAATGGAAGCAAAACAATTGTCCTAGGGTGACAGGCTTAGGTCCAGATCTTCATTTACGATTTTTGGGTTCCTTGTTCCATGCTGAAAAAAGTAAAGCTGAAAGGAGGATCCTTATTCTTTGTGCAAGACATAAACCTTCCTATTCCCCAGAGAGTTGGTAATAGTTTTTAAGAGTATTTTTAAACTGCATGGAAAAAGGTCCGAAAGTGATGAATATCCTTTTGCAAGAAGAAGGGTTTCAAAAACACCCAAAGAAGCAAACATAATAGAATTTGCTTGAAACCACTTATAAAAGTAACAGGCTATGATTGAATTTTGGGATACAGTATTCTGTTTGTTTCCATATATCCAATGGGACTCCAGCTCCCACATTCATCCCACAGGGATCAATTAGGCTTCAAATAATAACTAAAAAAAAAAAAAAAAAAGCAACAACATTCAAGGAAGAAAGTTGATCCAAAGTAGGAGGTTTCCTATCATCTTCTATTTAATGAAACCCTCCAAATAGCAAAGACCTTTCTTTACTCGATGATTATTGCCTCACCTTCAGCAGAACGAGGTATTCAGGTTCATGACAAGTGAAGTACATCTCTGTGCAGTATTGTCCGTATAAAGCCTTAAGATAACAACATGCTACGGAGAGGGAAGCAACTAGCCCATTTCCTAGAGGTACAGAAAAATACTTCATCATAAAAGCATGCTACACCAGAACAGGTCTTTCCAAACCAATGACAAAAAATTTACTTTGAAAATACTCATTTTGTTAGAAACCCACTGCAAAAAGAATATTTTCACTGAGGTTCCCTGCCCCATACTGAGAACAACCCACTGAAATAATAATTTGAGAGGAAAAAATACAAAAGTTACATTAGCACTTCTATAAGGAGCTAAAGGAAATAAACCTACTCGATGGCAAAGCAGAACACGGTGCAGTCCTTGAGAAGCAGTATTAGTCGAACAAGCCCACAGCCATCATCACCTTGCTTTTGACATAAATGCTTTTGCTCTCTACCTGTTCCACGCAACTTCAGTGAAACCAGTAGAAATGTATCCAAAATTTATCATTTTTAGTATTGGTTGCTATGATTGTGTTTTCCCCTCAGTTTTACAGGAAAAAACAGGAGGAAAAAACAGACACAGGAATAGCATATTTTTAAGGGCTGGCAAACTTTATGTTTCCTAAATTAACACATCAATGCCACAAATTACTGTATTTAAGTTTTTCCAGACCAGATTTTTTTCTCAGCAACTATCTTGTTTGCTGCTGTTACTAATGGTAATAAAAAATATCCTCTCACTTTGTGAGTCCAGTATTTAACATATTTCATTCCACTTTTTTTTGCCATTTTATCTCTGCTCAGGGATCTCATGCTCTCGTGCTATCTTTTCCTCATTTTCTTGGCAAAAAACATGTGCATCTTATTCAGATATCAAAGAGTCAGTACATTTATTGTAATATTTTTATAGCAAGATTTTCACCATCTCTCTCCAGAGCACACTGCTATAGAGATATCAACCAACTTTATCCTAAGACGCTTCTCCAGAAGCGGGAGGAGAAGGGGATTTGGGAGCTTTCTGACTGGCTTCTATCTTCTCGGAAATCTAGTGCACTACAGCGAAGCACTTCTTTCGAGATTTGGAGCACCAGCAGTCCTGCAACAGGGAAAAAACAGATCAGGGCAGGAGAGAAACCAAGCCGGGATGGGGACAGACGGACACAGGGAAGTCATGACCTCGCTCGCGCGCGCGCGCGGGCTCTGGCTCCGGGGACGCCGCCAGGAGAGGTGTTCACGCACCGCCAGGGTTGGCCTGGGAAGCCTCTCCCAGCCAGGGCCCGGAGCGCTGGCTCAGGCGCACGGCCTGCATGTTCCGCAGGCTCCTCCCGGCTGCGGCGCTCCCGGCCGGGGGCTGCCACGCACAGACCACCTCGCTGTGTCCAAAGCGCAGCACGGCCAGGGAGCGCTTAGGAGAACGCCCGGGGCTCCTGCTGAGGCTCTCCGGCACCTCAGGAACACAGAGCGTCTCGGTATAAGCCTGATCCAGGCCTTTGGCTCCGTCTCATCTGTCCTACACAGTGTCGTTTTTGCCATTTGTGGTTAGTGACCAATGCCCTTCACAGCAAAATACTCCTAACGGGAGAGCTGCACACCGCTTACACCAACTCGTTATCTAAAGGCAGACAGAGGAAAGGGATTTCCTCTCAGCTTCTCAATTTCCTAAGCAAAAAGGGTGACAGAACAGGGTTGTACAGATGTTTTGCTTACGGGGAAATGGATAAAAAAAAAAGTTCCAGTTCACTCTGCTACAGCAGGAAGGGCTCACTGGGCTGAGCAAAACCAGGGCAGCCTGGAAGGTGGGTAACCTCCCTTTCCAAACAAGCAAAAGGACTTTAAACACTGCTGCCTGAACAGAGCTACGGCAGGTGATGCCTTTGCAGAGCAGATGTTGCTTTCTATGACTTTTGCAATGACTTTTTTTTTTTTTTTTTTTTTAAAGTGGAGAGCGTGACATTTCAGAACAGCTAATTCAGTGTTGTTTCAGATTTTTTAAAAGGATAGGGGAGACTGAAAATTAGATAGTTTTAATCTCCACAGTGCCTGTGACAGCCTCTGGCTGGGCTTTCCTCAAGTTTGTTTCTACAGTACAATTAAAATTAACCATCTGCTTTCTCCCCACCCCCCTCTTTTTAAGTCTCTGGATCACAAACAAACTGACGTTACAGAAATAGAAAGCAAAAGGATGAATGTGTAAGAAATGAATAATGCTGAAAGCCTACTTTTAACAAAATAAATGTCAGACACAGCAGATTTCATTTTAAAGCAAGCATTTTACCCCCAGAATTACACCAGAATATCTTGTCTCCAGAGAGAGACTATCCAGAATCAGCTGCTAATGTAGCATCATTAATGCTAGCTCTGGAGCACTCGATAGGGTAGGCAGCAATAAATAATTCTGCCATTAACCACCCTTCATAGGACGTGATGAGTGAGAAACATGTGCCCTTTCTACACGAGAATGTACTGTATTTTCCCCAAAAAGGAGTGTACTTCACTAATGGCAATACGTTGGTTTTAGCCCTCAAACACGAAGTTCAACCCTAGTCCAGTCCTTCCCCACATGTGCCGCTTTTTCGCATTAGGTTACAAACATCTGACCACTTGTGTTCTCTGTGCTGAACAGCTGCAAACAGCTGCACTGCCTTCACACCAGGACTTCCCTACTGGTCTGAGCACAGCACTTTCACATCAGCCATTTGCACCTGGTTGATGAGTATGCTAACAAAATAAGCACAGGTCTGCACAAAAGGAGTGAACTGCCAAGCTGTACCTTGCAAGAAAGCAGCCTGCCCTAACACACTAACATAAAGGCCACATCCCTCAGCCAGAGTGCCCAAGCTGGGACAAGGGTGAAGCTCTTACTCAAGCCAGCGGGATACCCTTGGTACAGGACGGACACTCGCAATCTCTGCACACAGAGCTGTGAGCTTAGGCACACCGTAGCTGGGTGACTTCCTCCTTCAAGAGGGGGGCCTGTTCCTGCTTCAGAGTTGGGAGATTTTACAATTTTTGCACAAGGATAATGCATGTTTTGCTTGTCCATAGTGCCTTCCACACAAAGATCTCAAAGGACTTTATACATACCACAAATGCCCTAAACCACCCCCCTGTGAGGTAGGTATTATCCCTATTATTTACAGATGGGGAAATTCAGGCACAGAGGTTACATTATTTGCCCAAGGTCACACAGTGAGTCAGTGGCAAAATTAAACAGAATCCAGTTGTTCTGATTCCTATTTGCACAATCCAACTACCAAACAACAGTGTCTCCATCTGAAAAATCAGTGTGCATTAAAACAGTTTTGGGTGTCAAGACCCAAAGGGACTCATAAAATAAACATGAGAAAGGAGGTAAAACAAGAGAGAAAATATGAAGAAAAAAATCAAAAAATGAGAGGAAAAAAAACGGACACATAAGAACTTGCTTCTGCAAGCCAGCACAGCTTTGCTTTAAAGAAAGAATGCCAGGCAGTTCCCTTCCCAGAGCTGAGGCAGCTTGACCATGAGCCTGGGATATAGGAAACGGCAGCAGTTGGTGGATCCAAAGCTCAAAATAAAACACCTAGTTAAACAGCCATCCCATTCCCCTTCATCGTTTTGAAACCATAGGGTCATAGAAAAATAGGGCTGAGAGGGACCTCAAGAGATCATCGAAGTCCACCCACCCTGCCTCAGAGCAGGCCCAACGACACCTATTCCTTCCTGACAGGTTAGTTCTCCGTCGACAGAGACTCTGCACCCTCCCTCAGCAACCTGCAACTGGTACACGAGCAAACGAGGGCAAGGGAGTGTAACAGCTACTGCTCCTTCACTGGGGGCACCACGATTCCCAGGCCTACCTCATGATCTGAATGCATTTCAGAGAGGTTCGTCGCCAAATATTTATTTGTTTACATCCTGGAAGCCTTGGGAAAACACTGAACACTAATGTCTGCTGTAGTGTAATACTTGCATTTTGAAAATACTAATACCAGGATAGTTACCAATATACTGCAAGTGCCAAATCCTACAAGTAACAGACTTTGATATAGTTATTTTGGCTTACTGCAGTTGGAATCTACAGTAAGGACAGGGAAGACTACAGAAAAACCCCACAGCAAAAGTCAGCAGCTTTGAGTTGCCAAGTTACTTCCAGCTGCAGACAAAAAAATCAGGCAGTCGGAAAACACATCTTCAGCAGAGGCAGCACCATGATATGATCTCTGTAGCATCCCTCCATTTCATCTGTCTTCAAAGTGCATTCTCAGTGCAAGAAGTAGGATTGAATTTAAAGGGGCTTACTGTCCCCAGCAGGTTTCATACTAAGACCAGAACTCCTGCTTGAGTTCATACGCTGCAGCTTTGTGTGTGTAAAGTTCACTTCTGCATAGCGGAATGGTGCTGTCCTGGCTCTGCCCCTCAGCATCTATGTCCAACAGCGTCCGCTCCTCTACAGGAAGACCCACCTGGAAAGGAAGCAGCGCAGGAAGTCCGGGTCTCTCTTCCACAGTGCTGCTGCTACTAGCAAAACAAGAGTCCAGATTGCTCGGAGTGTCAGTACTTGAGCTGTTGGCAGAAGATTCACCCTTGGCATTGCTGGGTGACACGAACCACCAGGGGTCAAGCCGCTGCCGGCTGGCCGCGGGCCGCGGCCGCGGCAGGAACTCCAGTGTCTTGGGTCTTTCCAGGGCAGGGTCCTGCTGCGCATTCCATCGTCTTGGGGTCGGAGGAAAAACAAGGTTGGGGTCTGGCAGGCGAGGGACCTCATTGGGATCTCGGCTTGGACTAGGTGTTTTTAATACACCTGTCCCCAGTACAGAATATGAAAGAAGAGGAGAACACGTCAGATATCACTGCTACGGTTTCAACAAGTGTCAACAGATCTTAGCTTATTATGCATACTACGAAAACATTTTCATGACAGCAAGCCTCCTTTCCTTTGCATCTTTACCAGTAACCTTCAAACAATTTAAAGTGTTCTATTGTTCTTTTTCAGTTTTGTTCCTCTCCTGTTCTGAACACATTACTGAGAAAGACCCGTTTCATTTGGCAGAGTATTCTGTGCATTATCTCATTTGCTTTCTTCATTCTTAGACTAAAGCGTCTCTGTGGGCAATTCTGCACAGTTCATCCTTTTCTTCTCAAAAACACAACATAGATTCTAAGTATTCAAGGAGTCTACTTTAATGAGAGCTCTCAGCTCTATTAATCTGAATTCTGCTACAGATTCATTCAGCAGATAAGCTTACATTCTGTTCTGCCACTGGGAACAAGTCTACCTCAGTCAGATTTTAGTTTCGTTATCTTAGTCCCTTTTTTTTTTTTTTTTTTTTTTTTCCTCCTCCTGAATTACTAGAGTGGAAAAACAGGAAACCATTTAAGTTATCAAACCTCAGAACCTCTTAAAGATTGTAATGGTAAAAACACACTACCCTGGAAGATGCCTCTTGCTTGCAAATGACTACAGTTAACAGCCCCAAACTATTTCAGATATCCAGACTTTAACTGCTTTAGATTTGTGGAACAGAAAATTATTTTATGAAATAATTTATTACAAAAAGGTAGAGGAAGAGGCCCTTGAAAACCTACCTGCTCCTAATGCTCCAGTTAAACAGCTGCTGGAAGGGCACCCACTGGTTGGGCATCCATTGACGAGGAGTCCAGTCCCTTTGATGGCCCCGTCGGAAGGGGTGCGCCGGTGCCCACCTTGCTGCGGGTGGGAAGAGACTGTCACATGTGTGGGAGTCAGGGACTGGTTGGGGTCTTGTTTGAACCTCTCGATCTGCACATTGACTAGCGGGTTGTTAACGGCTGGCAAGGGAGCCTTGACTGTCACAGGGCTGACAGGCATTTCATACACCACAATCTCATCACTGTCTGAGCGCAGCAGGGACCGGGTGGAATTACATTCAGAAATGGAAGACAGGGAAAGAAGGGTCAGGGACGTGGATGGCTCTCCTAGAAACAACATGGGCTCCTCTTTCTTGAAGATCTTCCGAGAGGGTGGGCTAGTGCTCCTACGTGGACGTCCAGCTCGCTGGAAAATGCTGTCCCGCTTCTTCTTCTCTTCCTTGGGTGGTTCTGGCTCCTCCTCAATCAACAGCTGACACTTCCCTGCTTCTAAGAGGTCAAAGCCCAGGCCTGCGGCAGCCAGCACTGCCCCACAGCCAAGCAAAGCAACCTCACACCGCTTATGGTGGGAGCCGCTACGTTTGAGGCTGTTTGTGGGTGTCAGCTGTGGGGTGCTAGTAGCAGAGTTCACAGGAGTGGACTCCTCATTGGCATCACTAGAAGGCCCATCCCAGTCTTCATTCTTCTGAAACGGGATGCAGAGGTATGACTGGTTGGGGCCAGGTGAAGGGTGCACTTTACCCTCTCCATTAAAACATTCACTGTCTTCATCGTCTGCAAAGCAAACGAAAGGACACTTTGCATGGATGTAACACTTTCACTGAAAATTCTGATGTCTTAAAAAAAAAATATAAGAATTAAGCTCCTCTTCATAAGATGCAACTGTTGTCATCTTAAGCACCATTCACCGATTGCCAAATACTAACAGGCTATTCTCTCCAAAGCAGACAGGCTAAGACGAGTAGCTGGGCACACTATCAGAATTAGAAGACTTACGAACAACAGATTGATACGTTTGAGATCAGTTCATGAAATCTACTTATGTTACTTCCAGAATAAGTTTATATTTTCAGAAATGAGGAGCGAAAATGCAGGAAAATGAAGACTTCTCCATGCAAGTGAAGGTGTAATCAGTCCCCATGCTGAACATTTGAGATGTAGCATGGAGCTAGAGAGAATTTAAGAGAAGCTTGTTAGCTTGACAAATAATGCCAGCAAGAACAGAGAGATAAACACAAAGAAAATCCAAAAGCAGACATGAAATAGCAGTTACTCTGCAAAGAATAAAACAAAGATGAGAGGCAACCAAAATAAAACCATTGCTGTAAGGTACCAGGTGAAGGTCAGGAAACAAGAAGTTCATTCAAACGTGAATGGAAGTGAGGATGAGGATATGAAGTCCAGGGAATTTCTTTACCCATCTCTGCTAAGCTGGTAAATCCTGGAAAAGCAGGCACAGTTCTCTGGATCTTCCCTAGGTTTGGGGCACTGGATGACCACTGTTTGTATCCTTCTACCAGAGCTTTCAGACTGAAATAGAAAGATGAGAAAAAAAATGTACAGCGCTCACAACAAACTTGCTCTCCGGCCATCTATATTCTCTACTGCTCTATTTAGGACATTCACATATCTGCCTTAACTTATACAAGTTTAAGGCCCTGAGGTACCAAGACATTTTACATCTTTACAGCATATTAAAATACAACCCCCCCCGACCTCTCTCAAAGGATCTCAACAATGCCTTCTGTGAATGCAAAACGATTTCTTCCTCTTGATTCTCATTTTTCACCAGAATCACTCTGCATTTCTATCATGGCTTCTATCCCTGCATTCAAAGTTTTATTAGGTTAGGCTTCTTCACCTTGGTATGCAGAACAGAATTTACCTCTATTCTTGAGCTACCAGCATGCCCAGCTTGTCACCAAAGAACTGTACTACTGTGGCAAGGTCACAAGGTCTAAACTTGGTTCAGCAGATGTTCAGCTGGTTGATGACTATGCTTTAGACATTACCTTTCAGATGCTCTTGCTATTCCCAACTTTCAAGGATAGTTTCCGATACACTAAAAGCATCCTGTACAGTTCTGTCTTGAAAGTTCAGCATTTTCCCCTCTTTAACCACTCTGGCATGTGCAGAACACTGCTGTGAACTTGAATCCTGCCAGTATAATGCTGAATCTTACTTGTCAACACAGAGCCCCGTGTGATTTCACAACAGAAGTACAATTCAGCATATAAGTCTCTGTCCCAATTCATTCACTCCAAACTACGCTCAGCTGTGTGATGAAACCTGTCAGACTACGTAACTTGTATCTAACTTACTCAAATGTAAAGCTTGAATAGCTAGGATAAACACCACAGAAGGGGGCAGCACGTTAAGGATAACTTATGGCTTCTCAGCATAACCTTCCCTTGAGAGAAAAGCAAAACAAAACAGAAAACAAAACCATAAAACATCAATGAAAAAAAAAACATGCCTTGAATGTCTCCCGACACTGAAAAAGCACCTTCTTCCCAGCACCTTCTCCCTTCCTCTCTTCTCCCTCCACGCAGCTACCCCAGGAGTGCCGAGGGGCAGCGGCACACGGTCCCCCTGGGCGGCAGGGCGCGTGTGGGAGCAATGGGCACAGCCCTGTGGGGCTGCCTTCCCCACAGCCCCTCAAGGAGAGGCTGGGGAAGGGGCAGCCGCGAAACAATCCACACCAGTCACCCAAAGGACCGCTCAGGCACCTGTGGATTTCCTGCCGGTAATCTATTCAGATTAAGTCCTGGAAGGGAGATTTCTCCATTTGTTGCATTACACTCAACTTACTTCTCCATTATATCCTTTTTCTCAGGAGGTCAAAATTGACTGTATTTCAGGAGTGCTAATATGACAAGATTTATTTCCTGTGGAAATGGTGAAAGACTAACATGAGCTGAAAGAGAGCATCACCAATGTCTTCTTGACACTTCTCTCTTAACACCAAATTCAGGCGCTAATACAATACTGCAATGAGTAAGAAGTGTCTGTTCCCGGGCTTAGCCCTATTTAGTTCACAGGATCTGAAGAGATAATAACTAAAGGACTGGGCTACCACAAATCCAGTGTCACCTTCAGCAAAATTGGTAACACCACCAGCGTGAAAACTCCTTAAGTAGGAAAAAAAAAAATCACTTGTGCCACTCATAACAACAGGCAGAGGTTCATCACTGCAGAGCTCAAATTAAAAAAGACAATAAAGACTTCATCATATATCCTTAAACATGTACCAAAACAAAACTGCCATAGCACTAGTCCAACCTAAAGCTTCAGCAGTTTCAGTGGACAAACAGCAATATGTTTGGCCTGTTTTACTGTGCATAATAATCTATAATATGCTGTGCATATTATCTATGTTCGTGCATATTATCTATGTTCAAAGATAGATATAGCGGGCTGGATGACTGGCTTTACTGAATTTTAATTACAAGTCAGTTCAGTCAAGGAAGAGAATTTCACTGCAATTCCCACAATTAAATCCTTGCAAAATTTGGAACCATCTCCTGGGAGAACACTTGGAAAGTGATGAAAAAGACAGAGATTCAAGCTGCCTTGGCCACGGTCGTGCAACCAGCCAGAATTGCAGGAAAGCTGCTACCAGAACAATGTCACGCAGAAACCTGAAAACAGATTTTTCCATCCTAAGTCTAGCTTTTCAGTTAACTCTCTCTTTAATCCCACTGCCCTCCATAATAATAATCATAAATATCATCATCGGGCACTACTGTCTGAGTTCCTGATGTTTATCACAACACAACCTTACTCCCTTTAAACATCCTGCAGTTTAGGATGATCTCAGTCAGAAGTAGTGGTTCATTGTTAGTTAATTAAACTGCCCTTTCAACACTACCATCATGTTTCAGATGCTCTGCAAAACGCCATGGCCTTACTGAGTCGTCCCGGAGAACGCGATCAACAGCAGAGAGCATCTCAGGTTTGGAGTGAACAGGGTGACATTAATAGCAATCGCGGTCAGCTAACTGGCTGTTCCTAGCAAGCAATGACTTTCCAGCTGTCTGTACCCAAAAGCAATTCAGTGCTTCAAACTGCTTGGTGAGGAATGAAAAATTGAAGAGTTCTATTCACAGAATTCTGAAAACACAGTTTCAAAGTAGATTTGTACCAGCTTCAATGATTTTTCTGCCCTTTTTTCTAGAATTAATGATTATAAAATGCGATGGTTTTGCTTTAATTCTGATTAAAGTATAGAACAGATAAATGCTGCGTAGGCAGCAGCCAGAGAAATTTCCTCCACATTGCCCTGCTACTATGTGTCAAGGGCACCTTTAAGGCAAAAAATAGTTTATCATCCTTAGACTACCAAGATTTAGGCCCTCTTGCAGAAGACTTCAACAATACCACATTATGTAAACAGCTCTGTTCCATGAGTTTCACATCTGAGTTCTTAGCATTGAAGATAAATTATAATCAGCTGTCTCATTAGTCCTGTTAAAATATGGCAAATGCCAAACTGTCCACATAGTAGTAAAGAGCTTCAAATTTCAGTAAAATCACAAAGCTTCAAATTTCTCAGGTTCTTCTAAAACATTACTTAAATATTTCTCTGTTTTAAGCATCATTTCACTCAAGGTACAAGTGTCCCTTTTAAAAGGCCGAAGAGAAGATATTTGCCTGGCTCTACCATATACTTTCTAATAACGACATGCAAGAGAAGAAAAAGCATATCCAAAAACTGTACAAGTTGAGGAAAAAGATTTTTCAGATATATGAAAATGTAGATAGTTGAGCCTGAAAATGAAGAAAAAAATACCTGAGAAATAGCTTAACACAGTTAAGGAGAAGAAAATCTACTGCTTAAAAAAACAGACATAACAAGATAATAGCAGACATAGTAAAAACAGAACAACTGTGCAAGAATCTTAGAAGAGAGTTAATACAATCTATCGTTGTATTGTTTTGAAACTCTAATGTCTTTGGTACAGCAAATAAATTACATCAGCAAAGAAGTGCTTGGAAGAGATCATGCAAATATCTTGTGAACCAAGATATCATAATCAGATTAAGAACCTGGAGCCCAGTCTGATCCCAGGTCCCCTCTTCTTACCCATCTTCTCCTGCACCTAGCTCCTTGTGACAAAGAGAACTTGGTCCCCAGGTGCGTCCTTTCTTCTTCTGGCCTCTCTTTTCTTCTTCCTCTCCTTCCTCCTTTGGAAGGACTGAGTTTCGTCCCCATGTTTTACTGCTTTCAGCAGGAGTCACTTGACAAGCAGAGGAAAATGGGAGAAAACAGAAAACAGATTAAAGAACTGGTCCCACAGAAAAAGTAAAGTGTAAAACACAAGCCAGAAGAGGAATGCTAATTAAAAATTCCTTTCTCATAATTGGCACCAGTCAACATTGATCCAACTATGATGCCCTGTCCAAATGAGTGCAGTGAGGCTTTACAGCTTTATTTCATCACTCATTTCTCTTTCAGAGCTACTGGTTTGATGCCAGAAACAAGCCCTGTATTATCCAATATGAATACTAAACACCAGTTAACATACGCCTCATACTTCTAACACGTGCTTGTCTCCACTTTCTGTGCCATTATGGGATTGGCATTTTTACACGACAAGTGTCTTCTTTTTTTTCCTATTCCTTATATCAGTACCATAAATCATTTCAACAATATTTTGGAGATTATTCTGTACATTTTAAAAACCAGTCAGTGCACCTAGGAATACTTTCTACATAGCCAAGCAGCAATATTTCAAAAACTTGGGTAAGTAATGCTCAAATTCCAATAAAGAAGCTTCTCCCCAACACACTCCTTCCACTTCTAAAAGTATACATGGAAGGCACGAAGGCAATATTAGGAACGCTTTTATAGTCCCATAATTATTATGGATCTTGGCACCTTACCATGCTAACAGACCATACATATCCTATATTCAATATTACATTGAGTTCCTTACACTGTATAGCCCTGAGTCTGGGAATAATGGTAGGACTTGCAGGAGGACTGGAACAGCTACTGATCAAACTTTTCCTTTTATCCATCGTTGGAGAAGCTTGCACAGTGAATTTATGCTGGAAATCTGCTTCCCGGAAGACAAAATTTCAAACCAAAAACAGAAAAAAAAAAAAGAAAACAGTTAAAATTCATTTTTTATGGAAGAAAAAATAATCTTTATGGTAACTTTTGAATAGTGCAATTTACAGGAACAGCGTAGAAATTAAGTTTGCATCTAACCATTATACCCTCTTTCCCCCCTTAGTACATGCAATTACTTCAGGCCAAAGATTGGAACATACGATCATGAAAAAGTACTTGGGCGTATGAATAACACACACACCCCCCTATAAATGTGTGTGCCCATGCATTGGCTCACATTTATGCCCGATATATCACTGTACTATTTTCCTCTTCATCTTTCTCTCTCCACGTTTCTTGAGGAGAGCAAAACCAGCAGCAATAGGTGTTTACAGACCTGAACAGTTTATAATCCTTGCTGCTCTTGGCACCTCTCAGAAGACAGGGAATACAGTCTAATTCATCATCCTTAAGATGGCAGGGAGCCTTAGGTGATTTATGAAACTTGTTCTCTTTTGTTCTCATACGTATTTCCATACAAAATCCTTGGCGGAAATGCTGAGGATATGCTACTTCTGTAAACCAGCATCTTCCCTCTCGAGAATCATTTCCCTGACACTTGAACCAAAACTTACCATTTCTTCTAAAAAGGTAGCATTAGATGTCATATACTAACAGTGTAGGACTGCAATTCCCTATTTGTCTGCACATTTTCAATAATTTAACCAGATTTCTCCAGAAAGATATCCAATAGATTATAGTTTCTGTTGCACTATCAGGCAAAATATTCCCACAGCAGGAATCAGTGTCAGCTCAAGGTACTTCATTAAATTGACCATCTGGATCATTTTTGTGCTAAACCACAACACCAACACCTTTACCCTGAACCACCTATTCATTCATTAACCTCAAATTCATTTCTGGCCTTTATACTTTGGGGAACATACCAGTCACAAGAGCATAAAAATTTAGTTTCTTCATGCTAAAGAGATGGTTTTTTTTCCCCCCAGCTATATCCAGTACTTTCCAATACTGAAGTATCACTGCTACCTGTAGCTGTAGTAATTTCTTTGCTACAGGTAGCTGTAGTAATTTCTTTGCAGTGATACTTCAGTCGGGATTCACCTGTAGCTGCCATTTCATCTGATGCTGCCTAAGACGTTACCAACCTGAGGGGAGGCTGATGTGATTGCCATCCTTCAGCTTGAGCCGGCTCTTCTTGAACTTCCCCATGCGTTTCTTCACCCGAGGCTTCTCCTGGCATAGCTGGTGGATGATGATGTTGAGTTCCCTTTCCAGGATGTCGATCTCACGTTCCGCCAGCTCCTGCTCCCGCCGTCGTAGCAGCTCCTCATGATTTTTCTGTTCAACAGCAGCACGAGTCAGCTCTTCTTCCCATGTGCGTAACTCCTGCAAGGGGATCAGAAATGAGAAGGAAGAAACCCACAAGTCACGAAGTAGATTTAAGACCAACTTTTCCCATTCCAGAGGTACAGCAGCAATGATTTGGGCTCACAGCATTGCTAGTACCACTGTTTAAAGACTCGTCTGAAAACCAAAGACGTAAAACAATCCTAAAGGACTTCTGTGCTTGTTATTCAAAGCTTTCCTCAAAGCAGGTGCTTTTTGCAAAGTCCATGAGACAAGAGCCTATTTACTTACATCCATCCATTACCAGATCTGAACCATTTCGGCTGTACCCAAAATTTGGGAAACACAAACCCAACAGAATCAAATCTGCACTATCTGTTGGCGTACAGAGTCTAAAACTAGCCATCTTTTTTTACTGTTAACAAACTAGCACTGGCCTTCTCAGTTAACACAGCTAGTAGTGAAACAGTTACCAGATACATTAAACAATGAACACACACCATCATAGTAATTTGCACAGTGTGGACAGGTAGCTCACTACAGTATCAGGAAGAGTAGCAACTAGAACGTAGACACTATTCTGCTCATGATTCAGCTGCTGTATGCACCATCTCTTCTCATCGATTCAAAGACTTATTACAAACTCCAGTAATGCATCAAAAAATCAACTCTAGGACATGCTAAAACATGATCCAATTTGGATTATAAAATGGGAGAATCATAATCCAAAAAGCATAATCATGGAATGCTTTTTTCTACTTACCTTCTCTTTGGCTCTGAGTTGATCAAACATCTCTTGAATCTCCTGTTTCCAGTCTTCCTGCAGGGAATGGAAGGAATCTTTGGGCATTTCAAAGAAACCAGATTCTTCTATGGCTGTGAGATGGTCGAGGATAGTGGTAAAGGAAGGCCGTGAGTGTGGATCAGGATTCCAGCAATCTAGAACAAGACAAAGACAAGAAACTACTAAGCATCTCTATTAATAAGGAGGTTTCTAACTATTTAGTACTTCACAGATCCCTGTGGCTAAGAATGGAATACATACTATCTGTGCTACAGTGTCTTTCCCCCATTTCTCACTTTTTTGTCTATTGTCCAAGCATGGGCTGAGTCTGGAATCAGTGCTTTAATGCACATAAAATATCCAGTGCGAGTTAAGATTTTGAACTACCTGACCTCTAGGTTCTACTGCCATAACATGATAAATAAAGTAAGGGCTTAGCAATTTTACAGGAAGTTACATATTCGAGTGTATTAAAAAAAAATAGTATTGTTAAATATTTTGGTCTAAATTGTAAATTCTCATAATGTGCAGCCTACCTTTGGTGGGTGTCTCATATGCTGACCCTTAGAGAAAACAGATGCTATATAAAACTTTTTTGTACATAGTTCTTTCATCGTATTTATGTTAAATCAAGTTTTACATCTACAATAAACACAAATACACAGGGTATCTATCAGTGTTCATTCTAATGTTAAACTCCATAAATTAAGAGATTATCAATCACTGGATTGAAAATCAGGAAAAGGCAACCTAGGCATAACTTGAGTGAAAATAACAGATGGAAGCCAACAGTGACACCAAATACTGCTTGTCTTCCATTTGTTTTTGTCTTGTTTCTTTTTTTTTTTTTTTGAGAGAGAGAGAAAGACGGGGGGGGGGAGAGAGAGAGAGATTTGATGGTTTGATCAGGCTTTTCTTTTGTTTTTAAGAGAAACATTGATAAACAAGCCTTTTCATCTAAAATCTACTAAAATCTAATGAAAGATGTAACCAGCTCTAGAGTTCCAGGAATACAGAATTTCAAGTACTCATCTTACTACAACAAGCAGCTCAAATTGCAGTAATACAAAAAGGTACTCCTCCTAACAGTGAGGGAAAGTAGATATTGAAAACATACACGGGAATAGAAAATGGCATGGAGTAACATCTCAAGCTATGAAATCATCAAGATCCTGCTTTTAAAAGCCACTAAGTTAAATTGTTTGATTTAGCAACACTTCTGAAAACAAATTCTTACTTGTTCAATCCTCCCTTCTAACTTCACCCATATGTCTACTTCTTCAGAAAACATCTGTTTCTCATTCTATATTGTTCTATATTGTCCCTTACTGGCATTTATGCAAGGTCTTGCTCAACATGTATCCTTACTCTTGCTGGACTCCTGCACACCAAATTTGTCAAGAATCAAACAGAATAAATAAATAAACAACAGAATTTCAAGTATATTCCCAAACGCTAGGGAATACAGCTTTTGTGCATGAGTTAAAGAAACCAGCATACAGGCATCTCTCTGTATGCACATAGAGCTGTTTGTCTATATGGTCACTAGTCTGAAGACATGTAATGTCACTAGTAGAGGCAAGTGTTATAAAAATGTTATCAAAACTTCTCAGCCTTCATGTTTAGAAAAAAAGCAAACAAGCTTAAATACCTCTTGTCGGGCATCGCAAAACAAACAAAAAAAACAAACAAAAACACCAAAAAACGTTGTTAAAATACAGAATGCGAATGTCTCCATCTATTTTTGAATTTTGTGGATTGAAATACTAGGAACTTGACTAACCTGTAGGCTTGGCTTTGTTTTGGGGAACTTCGGTGTTGAAACTGTGTATCAAGACACTGGTATTTAAGCATCTAACCAGCTTCCAGAAGGTAGAAACTAGAAGCCAGATGTGTTTATGCCTTTCAAATCGCTTCTCTTACCGAGGTGGGGAAGGGAGGATGAGGCAGAGCCCTCTGAAGCTCCCCTGCTGCTGACCAATTAGCGGCGATGGGGGATACAGCGCGGCTGCCTGCACTATAACCCCTGGCCCTCCACCCCAGGTTTTAAGCACAGCAAAGCAAACATGACCCAAGGCAAAAGAAAATGCCACAGCCAGCCAAATACATGAATGAGTGAACAGGGTAACTATGCAGGTGGCCCGTGGCTTTCATTTTCCCAGGCTGAGGTCTGCCATTATTTGCACTAATGAGGACTGCTGTAACATACAAATCTTTCCTGTGATGAGGGAAAGTTCAGCTTTGTCATCTCTGTGAAGACCACCGGGGCAGTAATTCAGAAGGAAAAGCAGTTTTAGGGGGAAGAGTTCACGGGGAAAGGAAATGGCCTCTCTGCAGAGCAGACTTGGAGAAGGGGCAGGGAGCAATTATTTGTCTGCTCTCCTCTTCTCCCGGCCTGGTGAAGCCACCCGGGGCCTACCCTACGGCGCTGGGTTCAAAACCAGGCCATATGCCTCTCCCTGCCTTTCCCAACAGAAGGCAGTGTTTTTAAGCCCATCATCAGGCACATCACATTTTAAAAAAATCCACAGCCTTAGTTTGAGGGAGCCTTGTCCAAATAAAATACCCTGGCACAACTCAGAGCTGTCAGATCCGTGAATGTTTCAGGTGCAGCTTCTTACTTTTCATTGCTTCCCAGTTACTGCTGTTTATTATCCTGGAGATCCATTTTTTTTTTTTTTTTTAAGCAAAAGACTGTAAGGAATTAGAGGCTTCAATTAAAATCCCAAACCTACAATAGAAGACTGGAGAAATGCAAAAACATTCCAAAGCAGAGGAACCTATCTGAAACGTCTTCTTGCATAAAGAAAATCCTGCCTTGTGGCTAAAAATACCATCGGGAGTCGCAGAACATCAGTCCTGTGTCGAGTCTCACAATTTGAGACTGAGAAAATACATTTCACTTCTCTTTATCTCAGTATTTTTTCTAGCAGATGGAGACAAAAATGTTTAATATATATGAACACTTGAAAAACCCAGGGAATAGAGCCAGTGAAAAAAGTATTAAAAGTTTGACTGGGAGGAAGGGAAGGGAGACTGATCAAGACATGGAAGCGAAATTTTCTTGTCAGTGCATCTTCACTAGGGGATATAAACAGCTAAAAGGCGACAGCAATAGCTCCCACTTTCACTATAAAGCCTGCTGATAAAAACAACAAGAAAAGTCGGGGAAGTTTTTACAGTCATTCTATTACATGACTCGTGCGTCACAGCACTATGCCACAGAGGGACCCAAAATAACTTGTGCCTCTGAAAGAAACCACCTGAGAGATCTGTGCTCTTCCGTATCCAAACGGAGACAAGGAGGCAACGCTCCACAGCGCTACGGCTGGCTTACCTTCCATGAGTTTGGCAAAAGGCTCTGGACACGTAGAAGGGATGGGAAGGGCAAGTTTGTTCATGGCAACGCCATATGCAACCGCGAGACCATCAATTCCTCGGAATGGTACCTCTCCTGTTAGCAGCTCCCAAAGCAACACACCATAGCTAGCAGGAAGGAAATGGAAAAGAGGTTAAATGCTTGACTTTAGCACATTGTTTGTTAAGTAACAAAAAAAAACAGAAGATAACCCTATCAGGGCAAGGCAGGTATACTGGAAAAAAAAAAAAGAAAAACTCTGGACAAGTTCATCATGACAGCCAAGCTAGAAAAACACCTTATCGTACCTGCATTTTACAATAATTGAAGATCTAAAATAAGCTTCTTATCAGTGTAAACATCAAAATCACTTAAATAGCGACACAGGGAAGGTATTTGGTAGGTATTTATGTACAACAGGCTAGGTGTCAGTTTCCCCTTTTTAATTGTTAGCACATTGCATCATCAAATAACTCTGATGAAAGAGTATCAGTCACATGGTGCCCCAGCACTTCATTCCTGATTTTGAATTTGAATGTGTCAGGTAGGTATTAAGCAATATAAACGTGATTTTTGCATATTCAACTGCAGTGAGTGTTTGTTTTTACAAGAACGATTACATGGCAGATTCTTGAATCCTACAGTCAAGAACAACAAAAAATTATTATTAGAATTCTCCCCCAAAATAATTGTTCTTAAGCCAACATTGCATTAAATATATACATAACTATACATGTGCATCTCAAAATTCTGACTTTGTTTAGGTTGAAAAAGAAAGTAGTAAGATTTTGTCTTATTTCCTGTCCAAAAAAAAAAAAAAACACACACACACAAAAAAAACCCCTGATGAATACCACATCACAGCTGAACATCTTTGCTTCTAAAAGAAAAAATAAATTAATACACAAAAATGCATTGCAATTATGTTTATGACTACTCCAAAATGAACTTAATTCTATGTCTAAAGCAATTATCAGTCCTACCTTCTGTATTTCTTTAGGCAACTTATACAGGACTATAACAAGTGTTTTCCATGGTAACTCCATTTTCCTCAAGTTAAGACATGATCTAGTAAACCCCCTAAGTGAAAATATGCACTGCCAATCAGGTAGAAAGCTCTTATTTTTAAAGGTAAAACTATTTAACATATTTCATTTTAATAAAACAGAAAAAGAACATGGCAAGAATTTCAGTTTCTCAAACAACCTTTCAAGCAGAACACTCACTAAGGTCATCTCTGGATCTGTACAACTTTCAATTTTTTTCCACCCTCTTTCTTCATTTGGCCTTAGCTAAATGTTGTTGCACAAAATATCAATCCATTAACACACCCCAACATAATAATGGAAAGTGGAACAACGTGAGAAATTCTAACATGACTCTTAACTGGTTGAGCAAATTTCAAATAAGAACCCAGGGAAACTGTCTCAAAAATGAAGGTTTTGATTCTTAAAAGTGAAACACTCTTCAGAATTATGCTGTTCTTGAGATGTTCCATACAATCTTTGTACATATATATACATATACAAATCTTTGTACATATATATACATATACAAAAATAAAAATACACACTAAATATACACACATATGTACAGACACACATATGTATAAAATGTATGCAGTCTTTAAACAGTATGCACATTTTTATACACATAATACAGACAAATATAGTAGTAAACAGCAGACTGAAACCTCCAAGGTATCACAGTCAAGTGGCTTTCAAAGATTTGCACTGATAACTGGAAAGAATGTGGGGTGTTTTTGTTTTTCAGCATTTGTTTTTGCTTGTTTGTTTGTTAAATGGTGAGACTAGAAGAAAAAGTAACCCCAGAAAAGGAATTTCTAGTTGTACCAGTGAGAGAGATGATCAGATTCAGATACGGTAACTTCATTCCTAAAAGCAGAGCTGATGGAAGTGGGGCATTCTGTCCCCACCACCACTTCCCATGTTCTGTTTCAGGATTACAAGGCAATGCCAGCCTTAACTTTACACAGAGGCAAGCAGGCATATTTGCTTCCTGGAGTGTGAAATGTCTTACACCAGTCGGATACCCTGGCTGAGAACTACGGTTTGTGTTTTACCAGGTAACCCCATACGGACGCACCGTTCAGAACCTCTGCATTTTAGCATCATTCAGAAGCAACCCCAAAGAACCTCGTGTACTAAACACCTCATTCGCCGCTGAAACACAGTGCGCCTATTTAACAGGTTTAAAAAATAAAGGTAAAAAGAAACCCTGCGGGGGTCAATACGTTAGCATTAGTAGGCTGTCAATTGTTAGAATATGGTCCAGTTTTTGGAGCCTGAGGTTAAAGGGCAAATCCCTTCAAGCTTCAGATTCTAATAGAAGAGCCTGCTTCTCCTGTCATACACCCAACTCTTCTTCCTTTGTCCTGAACCTGTAGCAAAATGAAAATTCACCACTTCTGCTCAGACCGACCAAGGTCCTCTCAAGCCTCTATCTTTGGTGGTGAAAAGCAGCATGAACGTCACAGAGCCCCAAAATTCTCCCTTTGCTTCACAAATTCCTGAGCCAGACATGGCTTCTTCATATTCAGTAGCCTGACAATTTTTTCTCCCACTATCTGTCTCACTCTTTAGAATCCATTCACCCTCCGTTGCATTCTGTAGTAGAGAGTTCCACAATTTAATTATGCATTGAGGAAAAAAATATTTCCAATAATTTATTTTGAACTTGCCACTTGATAATTTCATTTGTTCCCTAGATTTCTTGTATTACAAGAACGGGTGAACATATGTTCTCTAATAGCTTCTTCCATGCCATCCACAATTTTACAGGCTCCCATGACATCCTGCCTAAGTCATCTTCTTTCAAGCCCCAAATCTAGTTAACTCTTAATCTAGTTACTCTTTTCTTGAACAGAAGCCATTTCATACCTTTGATTGACCTTGACATCTTTCGACCCT
Organism: Tinamus guttatus; assembly: GCF_059628265.1. Lineage (NCBI taxonomy): Eukaryota > Metazoa > Chordata > Aves > Tinamiformes > Tinamidae > Tinamus > Tinamus guttatus. The sequence continues at coordinate 106,582 of NW_028288623.1, forward strand.
TTCTCATTCCATTTTGACATTTTTGAGTAGAAAGGAACAAACCCACAGAGTCCAGGCTGTAAGAAGAGGTACTGTATTTCCTGTTTTATTTCTTTATTTCATTCCTATTAATTCCCAATTTTACACTTGCCTTTCTGACTCCTTGTAGCTGTTACTCACAATACCTCGAGCATTTTTTCCTGAATAACAGTAGTAAAACTTAGTACCTGTCATTGTACACTTGAAATTTTCTCCCATGTGCACTACTTTAATCCCATCTGCACTCCCATGTGCATTGCCATAAAATTGGCATTATTTCATCATACAGAGTAAAACTTTTCCTCAAATCATCACAGTGGATTTATTTTTCCTATCATGAATCACTTCATATTACAGAAAATATGCAAACGGTGTTTTCTAACCATTTAAATATAATGCAAAATCACTCATCAATATGATGGACACAGAATTCCCAGCAAAGAAAAACGATTTATTTCTTTAGTAGATTGAAAGTTGACTAACTGATGGGAAACCATAGACTTTCTCTGCTTTCCCACATCAAATTATTTGCTTTAAAAGCCTTTGAATTTGTGGAAAGCTTTTATAAAATGAAATGTGTTACAAGCAATATTACCATTTGTTCACATATTTGGCAAGACTCCTTCAAAAAGTCTCACAGGTTCAGCAAGCATGATTTCCTTCTAAAGAAGCTGACTATCCCCCATATATGTTCATATATCCACCAGTTTCCCTCATTACTGATGTTTCTACCACTTCATAGAAATGCTAATCAGACTTACTGATGCCCCATGAAGCCCTTCTAAAAGCTGACATGTTTGTCACCCTCCCTTTCACTGGTATTAATGTAGCTTTAGGCAACAGATTACACATCACAGCTATTGATTCGGCTATTCCCCCTTTACCTTCCTTTAGTTCTTGGATGTTATCATAAATCTCAATGATCTGTTACTGTTCATTTAAAAAAAAAAAAAAATCACCTTATGAGGTTCTCTGTACTCCCTTCTGGCATCCATAATGCAATGACTACCAAAGTCTTTCTGCTACAGTCTTATCTTCTTTGCATTTTTACATCAATTACCTCCTGGCCTTAGGTTCTTCAGCAGGTTTTTCACCTGTGCTGTATTTGAAAGCAATTTATTTGTTCTTGCGTTTTTTTGCAAGATGTCCTCACACATAGCTTGCCAGGACTTAAATCTATGACTTATTTTCCTTGCATACGGTTTCAACTTTTTGAAGTATGTCTTCACTTTTAGTAGTCTCTTCTTTACTTCCCCCCCTTCAAGTTTTTCCTATATATTTAGTCTGACCTGCAATGTGCTTTCTTTAAATTATATCAATATTGTCTATCATTGTGTTGTGTAGCACTTTGTTTTGCTTTTAATGAAGTTCTTCAATGTTGCCATTCCTTTCCTTGAGATTAAAACACTATGGCAAAGATCTTTTATTGATCTGGCAAAGATATCGGAATTAAGTATACTTTGACCACTGCAACAGGGCAGTATGTTGACCATCCTACGCATGGCTGCAGACTAAACGAAAAACTGCTTCTCCTAAAAGCTCCCTGCATGGCTCTTCCATGAAGCTGTCATTTTTGGAAGGTAAAATATTAACCTCTTCTTCATGTTTCAAAAGTAAAATTTACTCTATCCATTTTGGAGCTAGGGGTGTAATCACCATTTTTTGTAGCACACCCTGCATTTTTGAAATTTCTCTTTCTCTGCCCCAACAAGCCTTTAATATTTCACTATAGCTGTTGGCATCCTCGTTGGACAATCAAACTTAATGCTGTATTTTTTCCTATTTCAAATTGGAGTTTCAGTCATTAGGGACTCTATCTTCCCTGCTGACAGAGATAGTTTAAACATGAAGTACCATTTCCTCACCTATGCAACCTTTTATTTTTCCTATATAATTCATACTTTTGACACTATGTCCCATTGATTGTTTCTTCCCAAAGAACTTCTGATTTTTTTTTTTACCATATCAATGTGCTTATTTCTAGAAAAAAGGGAAAAAAAAAAAAAAAAAGGAGGATTTTTCTTTTTGGCCTCCTAGGATTCATATGTAAGATACAAATACAGAAAATTAATGTTGAATTCAATATGGGTCTGTCTAAATTCGATTGTTCCTATTACCCTTCAGTTTGAATGCAAATTTTGATATGAAAAGATAGAACAAATTGCCTGTTTTAATAAAGATTTTTAAGAATTTCTAAAGAAAAAATAAATAGCTTGTTTAATAAATATATGTTATTATTTTACCATCAGTTGAGCATAAAGCATGCATTAGTTACTTCTCTTAAGGAAATGGTTGATATGTTCAGAAAATTAACTCCTGCAAGTTAATTTTCAAAAGACAAAATGTATTTCTGTATTTATTTCTTCTACAAGGTTGGGAAAAGTGCATATTGCAGAAAAGATCGCTTCTGCCACCAAACGTGATGCCGCCTCTTCGTCACCCACCGGCAGTCCGAGGCTGAGCGGGCTGCTTCCACACAGCTTGTGGAGAAAGCCCTGCTTCGTGGCAGCAAGTGACAACCACCCCAAGCGAATAAAGAGCAGGAGAGGTGCCAAAAAGAGTGTTTGCTGTTCACTTGCAAGCAGGGGCCTGGAAACCACAAAGCGAAAAGCCAGAACTTGAAGAGATTTATACAAAAAAAAGGCGTATGAAGAAAGAATCAAGGGGCTCTCCTCATTCACAAATAGGAAGCAAAACTGGTGAAGCTAACTTATTTTTCTAGCAAATGGTAGTAATCTGTGGACTTCAGTTACAGCAGGAGCCATGTGATACTGACCACGTAACCAAGTCCACAGACATTTATATGTATAACTAACCATCTCCCAGTGATCCAGTAATCTTCTAAGCCATTTAACATCAGGTTCAATCCTACTCACTGGATTTTCAGGGAGAGGAAAGCTGGAGGTCTGCAGGATTTCACATGTGATTTTGCCACCTCCCCTGTAATGCTCTGAACTTACAAAGAAAGAAAGAAAAAGGACAAGCTCATTTCCTTTCTCACTGTTATTGTTCAAAGGCATTTGTACCTTGGCTTCCTCTTAACCATCTCCTGAGGTTTACGGCTTCGCCTAAGAAAGGAACCATCTGTCCACGAAGGGGATCCCAGCAACAATAGAAACCACGAGATCATTTTTGCCAGAGAAATTTTAGCTTCGCAGTATTTTTAATGGTGATTAGCACTTTGCATTTTGCATATTATTGGACTGGCAGGACCAGAAGCTGACATCTCCTGCGTATGTCAAAACAGTCAGTTACTGTGTGTGCTTCTCCCACATCAGCTTCTGTCAGTACTGCGTGCCACTCATCTGCCAGGAACCGAACTCTCAACAGGCTTTCCCTTGTGTCCACACACACAAATGTTTACAAAAAGTCTGCAAGTGGCCAGCTGTGGATCAAAGCGATGTGAAATGCTCGATTCAGATGAAATATTCTAATGGCCCACCACCAAAAGCCTGGAATATCCTGATCTGCTGATCAGATATTTTTAAGTAGTTCCAGTATTTCGTTCCTAAATTAAAATCTAATTGCTTACTATTTCACTGAGCTCAGAGTAGATGTATCTTACAAGCACCTCAACTGGGGAAACCAGATAAAGGTTGTATGGTGGCCTTAACTTCTGCATGCCAAACATAACATGAAAAAATTTTCTTTTAAGTACCACAAGAGAAAAATGGGAAAAGTGGGAAGCAAACAAAAGTGGGAAGCAAGAAATACATTTAAGCAGTTAAAATGCCAGGGGAATTTCCATTAGTGTTAGCTTGCTGTGCAATACTGGATAAACTGCAGTCTCTGTGCTTCAGTTTCACTCCTGTAAATCCCAAACAAATCCCTCTCTTCTCAAACACATCAGTAGACTAATAGAACCAGTATGATTTTCAAATGAAAAGGTGTCTTCTTTCTTCTCTGTACAATATAAGCACTGAGCTTCAGCTGTTTACCTAAAACACCCAGGTGCACAACAACACAAATCATAGCAACAAATTTACTCTAGACCCTAGCAGGAAGCGCTAAGGAGTGTTACTAAGAGTGATTTTTACACTGGTCAAGGCCCTGGTGATACACAGGAGTCACTGGAGTATTCCTCAGCCTATTTAGTTCTTTGCCAATCACCCAACAGTGGGGAAAAACAAAAAAGAAAAAAAATTAAATGGAACTTGATCTATTTTTGAAAGGAATTGCATGAATTGGCTGTTCGTGCTGAGATAAAAGACTGACTTAGGAAATAACAGTCCTGGCAAGCATTTTATTTTTTTCCCTGCAACTATCTGTTTATTTGTGCAGCAAGAACACAAGTAGCATCTTGTGAACACAAGAACACAATAAGGCATCTGTTATAGGGCTGGGTAACACTTAAATAATACTGCAAGAGGTCCTAACTGAATAGGCTTGTTAGAAAACATTGGAATAAGAAGGTGTGTGAATGTTAGGGACAGACTCAGCCAATGCGGTTGATGCTGTCCAGACTAACTGGAAGATTGTTTATCAGACAAAAAGATCCCTTAGCTCTAGCGATTAACCAAGAGGTTTAAAGTGGACAAGAGGAGGGGTATATCTAACAGGATAAAAAAAAAGGTCATCCTGTTAAGAAGTTTAGTGGCATTCTCAGGTGGGGACAAGATTTCTTACAGTTGTCCACAACTGCTTCTGTAAAATCCAGTGCTTTCAAACACTGACCACAGCAGCAAGTATTTTCCTCTGCATGCATGCCTCAGAGAGGGTTCTGCTCAGCTTATTTTAGGTACCTGTTGAGCTTGCTTTAGCTATGACCCAACGTGTTGGGCCACCAGGGAGACAACATGACGCAGCTTTCTTGACGGCGATGGGCTCTGTGCAAGGAAGAACGTCTAGAGAAATCCAACCTGTTCTCACGAGAAGGTGGTAGCCATAAATAGTGATTCCCTAATCTTAGAATAGAATTATAATAATCCAAACATCTATCAAAGATTTTGAAGCGATTACTATCTTTGAAGTCAATGACCACACTGATATTTTTGAACAGTTATAAAAGTTGTTGAGCTATAGCCATGCAAATCAATCAATCCCCTAGCTCACATCTCTTTCAAAATGAGGCCAAATCACACTGGTTCAGAACAGCTACTGATCTTTTTGGCATGCCTGGGTTATAGTTACAAACCATTTCCTGCCACAGTCATTCCTAGGACTGTTTCAGAGAAAAGGAAATCGAGGTTCAAGTTTGGCATGCTGTGTTCAAACCAGCACTGTCAAGATATGTATTACTGAGGTTCTCTCTTGTGCCAGATACCACTCACAAAAAAAAAAAAAAAAAAAAAAAAAAAAAGGCAGCATATCCCTTACACATTTCCTTTCTCATAGTAACGATAAATAAATTAAACCTCTAGTTAATATAAGAGTGTTCGCATTTTATCCATGATGACTACCACCATCTGCAAAATCCAGGATCACAGACTTAACATCAAGTAATATATTATCTATTCATCAAAACCAAATAAGGAAAACAAGAGCCCTCAAACCAGATCTCTGCCGTAACAGCCAAGTAATTCTTCCAGCTGGGATATTTCTTTATCTTGATCGAGTTCACAGTTCGCACGCCCTGTGTGGAAACACTACTAACCAACCAGAGGATCCCTGTGTTCTAAAGACCCAGTTACCCTGATATTTCAATACCTCTCCCCACAAGAAAACTGAAATTCTGTGTATTTGTCTGTTCCAAATGTTCAGTGCTAATTTTACATATATCATCTAGATAGCTCTCAGAGAATGAGTTACCTACTGAATTTGGGATTTACTAACTCACTTAAGAGTTAGTTTCCGTAAACCTATGAGCAAATCTTTACATCCCACCAAAACAGCTTCTATTCTCAGAAATCCTAGCACCTGAATGGAAATGACAATACACGCATGTGAATAATTACTTAACAGATTACCCCTCGATTCAGCTACAGAAGAGATTTCCTATTTTATACCAAAGACTGAAAGGGTGGAAATAATTCACACATTTGGTACAATAGTGAAAAACACAATCAGGTACAGATTATGAAACAGACACCAGAAAATAAAATGACCCTACTGATCTTGGAAAAACAATAAATAGGAACAGTAAGTTTTTCTCAGTCTAGCCTTTGATTACATTAGCCAGCACCAAATGGTCCCAAATGTACAAAACATTTGTTTTAGATAATATAGCAGAACAAGTATTATGAATCCTAGGATAATCTTAGTATAAGTTTATGGAACAATAAAGATTGAGGCATACATGAGCTAACCCACCACTTTCCACAAAGAGAAGGTTTACAGTTAGTCTCCAAGTAGACTGAGAATCTGGCAGATGTAAAGCCAGCAAATAAAACTTCCTTAAGTCAAGAATTTTCATATTTGGTTCATCATTACTCATTTTTAAGCATAAAATGGTAAGAAAGCTTCCCTGGCACATGTAGTTACCCTTCGATATGCAACAACTTAATGCCAAACCAGTACCTCCACACGTCGCTGCCTTTGGAGAACATGGAGGAGCGGATGACCTCAGGAGCCATCCAGGCATATGTCCCAGCTGCACTCATTTTGGTAGTTTTATGCCATTCCCTGGCCAAGCCGAAATCCGTGATCTTCAGTATCTTGTTGCTCAGATCTCCATTTTCCACCTTTTCGAGTATCAGTACTGCAGAAAAGGGAAGGAGGGGGGAGAATAACAGGTATGTAGAGTCAGGCTGGAATTTAGGCAAAACACATCCTCCTAGTAAGAGGAACAATTTTCTAAAATTCAAGATTCCTCCTGATTTTTGGTTATTCAAACACACCACTCTAAAGTGAACCACTGTAGCTTCTAGAAAACCAGACACAGGGAGACATTTCTTAATCCTCCCTCAGCCAGTTACAGCATCTTTGTCTTCAACTGCTTAGTGGACTTTTTTGAAACCCTGATACGCTCATAGGCTGGATGTACCTCACTTAAATGTATTAAGAGTAGAAAATCTACAAACAGATTTTAAGTCCTGACTTTTTAAAAATTGATTGATGATCAGCAATAGCACACCCAATCCAAGACTTTGGAAATGCTATTGACTCTTCCTCCCATCATTAAAACCATTTATTTTATGTTTTTAGTTCAGCTGCCAAAGTTTCTACTGTGTAGCAGTGGCAAAAAAAAAAAAAAAGTCTATGCAATAATTTAAAACAGCTGGAGACGGAACTCAAGAACCCTTTGGTATAAAGCACACACTGCCCCTCACCCAGGAAGTCACACCACAGTGAAATAAATGTAAAGCAGAAGTAGCCATTCTGCTTCAGCAGCACCTTATTAACCCTCTTATCTTGATGTAAAATAACCACAAAAGCTGTAGAGCAATGTAAGATGAAGTCACAGCATACAATAGGCTACTAAACTCGTAGAACTGCAGTAGCTATAAGCCTGTGAAAAAAAATTCAGACACTTTGTAAAGTATTGCAGTGAAAAAAAAATTGCATCATTGACTTGAACATCAAATGGTATCAAGCTACTTAAACATTAGTGCTATGCAGCTACTGTTTTTAATGTTTTTACATACTCTAGTGAAAAAATAATTATGTACAAAAAAAGGTATCTATAGAATGCAAAAAAAAATCCTGCAATAACTATAGTATATATATGAATTAATTTCAGAATGATTTTCAGCAGATAGACCACGAAAAGATTAAGAGGAGACAGCTGAGATTAACATGGATGTTTTCCAAAAGAATTCTTACACTCAATAAAAATTTCCTATGCGAATTTGCTAACACAAATCTCCTCTTCAATAATCAAAACATGATGTCCTATGAAATAAAAACCATGAACAATTTGAAGCTTTTTACATAATATGAAATACAAGTCTTACTGCTTACACATTCTATTCATTATATAAAGCTTAAACTGACTTTTCTCTGAAAATTCATATGACAGCAACCCCATCCACAAGCCTTCATAAACCATAAGGTATTGCTTGGTTTTTGTGGGCCAACAAGTTCTGAGTAAACTACACTTAAAGTCTGTGTTCTTGCTTATTTTTTGCAAAAATTCTTTCTAATATTACTGAATGTTTCATTACGACGAAGGAGGAAATTAAGGCCCAAGTTCCTGCTCCATAGAAAACGCCATCACTATTTCAAAAAGATTTTCCTGAAAACCAAAGTTTGCAAGCATTGAGAGATGCTCAAGTGACTCTTCTCTCTGACGCTTTCTGACAACAATAAAATGAAAGCAATGTGGAATTCCTTTCTTAGGAAAAAGTATATATGCCTCTAGACTCACACTTCAGTATAGAAGAGAACCACAACAGGAGGTGAAGGTACGTAAGCAAGCTATCTTTATCCCTCCTAACTTAGTTTTTCCTTTTTTCTTCTAACAACTGAAGAATTATTAACCAAAAAAAAAAGTAGTAACTTACTGGTTACAAGGATGTGAAAAGCTTCTAGGATATATTTGTTCTAGCATCTACCCACTTTACCTACAGAAACGTCAGAAAAAGTATAATTTAATGTTAAATTTAAACACAGTAATATAGAAATACAGAGGGATACAGTGAAGTAAAGAAGGTAAAGTAAAACTTCAAAACAAAAGAGCAAGGGTGCTTTGATTTTCTTTTGTTCCTCTCAAGAGCAACAAGTGACAAGCAAATTTGTTTTTACAAGGCAAATCACATCCTGTCTGAATCATCTCATAGCAGGACGGGGAGCAGGAGACTATAGCATCTCATAGCTATACTCTCCTGGCAAGGGATTATTTAAACCTCATTACCTTTATTTGTGTTAAGATCTAACAAAATAATTACTACCTGCACAGATCTTTTATATCCATGAACTTTACTACTACTTTTTTTCCCTTAACTGTGGGCTGTGAGATAAATTACCATGACAAAAGACAACACAGAAAAACAATAGAACAGAATTTATTGCAAGTCATTGATTCCTGAATTACTTTCAGAATCATATCTCTTCCCAGCATCTATTTCAATTCTCCTCATCTCACTTAGTAGTAGAAGACTGACATTTTGACTAGGAACCTGTCAGATTTTCCAGTCAACAGCCTCTTCACTCTCCCTGTGTTCATTCCCATTTAAATAAAGAATCCCTAAAATAGCTGAAGTTTCAACCTTTCATCTTCCCCTTTAAAATCTTTTATGATAGTGCCTAAAACACCCAATCCAGGTTGTTAAGATGCTGTAAAATGCACTTTACCTGTCATACTGACCAATATAGTCTTATCTTCTTGTGAGCGTTATCTATTAACCAACTATCACCCACTGTGGTTACTGTTTTGACTGTAAATTCTCTCCTGCAGGAGCTATGTTTTCTGTACTCTGTGGAGTCTCACGTAATATATATATCACAACTCAGCAACATACTTCCTACGGCAACAATAGTTAAGAGTTAACACAGCTTTCCATCTTCTAATGGGTCTGATCACTCAGGACAGAACTAACAGCGAACAGATGATAAACAAAGATATTAAAAGAAAAAAAATAGTCTAATAAAAAAAATCAGACACAAGGTATCTATACCAAAAAATCCAACTAATTCACCAAGGGTTAATCCTTGACATTCTGGTCTGCTGATTTAACAGACCTGCATGAGACAAAGAGGTTAAAAAAGGTGGAAAAATTAATTTAAAATCCTCCCCATTCCCATCCTTGAGGAGATAAACGGTTTGGCAGCAGAAAGCCTGGGCCTGGTTTTGAAGCAGCTGGAGAAGGACGAGCGCTGAATCAGCGGGAACACGCAGAACGCGCGTCAGCTCCTCGCTCAGTCACCACTTCCTTCTTCCAGCACGAGCCATACAAAGAAGCCTCTTCCTATGAGCATGCACACCCAGAGCCAGTCAGGCCGTAGACGAAGGGATGTTACGTGCTACTGCTTGTAACAACACCAAGCCATCTTCTTCCTGCCTCTCTGCAGTTGATCTTAGGTAACATTAGGTTAGGGGAAACCAGTTGGAGGCAGGAAGAAGGACTGGTGAAGCTATCTGGGTACTACAAGCACATTCAGACAGCTTTAATGATCCAATTGCTACAGCAAAACAACATTATAAAGCTCAGCTGATGAACTTCCCCTCTAAAGATGACTTCTGTGCCTTTTGTAAGTGCTGTTTTATTCTGTGCCTTTATAGACCAAGTCTGAAACAGTTCTTGGTTATCCTGTCACCCTTGACAGCAAGTCAAATAACTGACTATTGCCAGTTACAGGAAAATTTGTCACTACTCTGGTACTTCTCAGCACAGGGTACCAGCTGGATGCTGCTTTTGATTTCTGCTGAGGAAAAAACAGTTTGCTGCAATAAAGAAAAAAAGAAAAGCATTTTGCAGCTTATATTTCCAGTCCTCTCACTGTTCAGAGCAGTTCGGAGCTACAGGCCACAATTGATAATCTACTCTCTGAAGGCTTCGGATGCCCTGTGCTTGTCACTAAGACACTCCACTGGGCAACCACCATCAAGCTCACAGCACTAACTGCAGCATTCAGGACATTTACTTGGCCTGTGAGGCCATCCCAACCATTATCCAGCCTCCCTCAACTGCCTCCTTTAATTTGCCTTGGTTAGCATGAGGGAATTTGGCAACCAAGTTCCACACTATCAGAAAAATCGTTCCTGGCCAACACATCCCAGCATTTACCCCTTTGGAACTACAGTGATACTGAAGGGTACCACTTCCAGAGGGAAAAGTACAGGTGTTTAATATACCGAGTTAGTAACTTGGACAATTGAAGGAAGAGTTAAGAAGCCAGAGCTGAAGCACATTGACAAAGCTTGTGAGGATCGATAAAACCTGTACCTTTAGCACACTCTGCTGTTCTGAAGGGCAGCCATTAATCAGAGCTTTCACCAGGTCTACTACCCTTCTGTTAGCAGGCAATACTACATGCTGATACAGAAATACCACAGAGACTCTCCTGGTTCCACCAGAGTTTGTCATTCCAGCCTCAGAAATCTGCACAAAATGTGATGGGAAGTTAATTCACGCAGGGCTAGTGCAAAGTAAAGATGCTTTCTTAGTAAGGAGGAGAAAATACATCGATGGTGTGCCCTCGATCCCCTTGATTTATCCTCATTTGTAATACAAGATAGCTGCTTTTCTAGCCAAGAGTTATAGTCAAGAGTTATTTGCAAGTGAAGGAAGTCCACTTCTTGAGGTCAAGTGACACCAGTTTACCTTCTCCAGTTTAAGTATCGTTCCATATGTGCATTCATGGTTAGTAGGCTTCCTGACAGGCTGAAACGTCAACCTTACTGAAAGTAAGCAAGTCTTGAGAAGTGCATGGATGCCAGTGAGAATAACAGACCCGCAGAGGGATGACCACAGTTTTATAAGATAAAATTGTGTATTATTGACATTAAAAAAAAAAAAACGATTCCCCCCCACACACACTCTGCCCCATAATCACGGGTGATTCATCACTTTTATTTAAATCAAAGATTTGCACAGAAAATGGATTCACAGAAATATTTCTGACAACAGCTTCTGACACTGGCTAGTTAGCTCTTCCTACCGCTCCATCCCATTCCACAAGAGATTCTATCATTAAGTTGTGGTCAAAAAATATAAGCTGCCTTGGTATTTAAAGCAGCACAAAAAGCAATGTAAGATTTCTAAGATACTCGTCAACAAGATTTCTAAGATAATCTTCAACATTCACAGAAATGCTATTATTGGATCTTCCAGTTCTGCCTTGCTGTCACAAGTCATTACAGAGAAGCCTGCTCCATGGGGGCCCTAGACAAGGTGGGATTATTTATTACGAGACCAGAGGAGGTAAGACTGAAGTTGGTCTAATCAGGACAACTCCAAAGTTGGAGTTACACCTTAGTTTTCACTAGCATGTATTTCTATAAAGATAAAATCCCATCTAGCATAAATGAAACAGATGCATATGTAGCATACCTTCAGGTGTTCCAAAGGCAGATCTCTTCCCCTTCCCTCTTTGTCCATCCTTATGGATGATAACAGTCAAAATCAGCATCGCTTGCAACATTTTTTGTTCTGTCAGATTAGTCATAAAACACTAATTTGTCTGGGTTTTTGCCGCAGTGTGCCAATTTGTATTGCTTCCTTTCACCTTCTTCATAGTTTCAGAGCCATCCACCTTCTCTCCATACACACTCCTCTGCCCCACATCAATGGATAACCACCACCTTCTCCAGGGAATCTTTCAATCTGATCAATAGCATCAACATGAGGAAACTTGACTTGGGTTCTAAGTTTGCCACTTAGTTAAACCTCAGTAAGACATCCGCTGTTATTCATCTAGCACTGTACTGCTGCCTCTGGCATGTGCTGAAAAAAATAGTTCAAACAGGTAGATTTCCCATGTGGGAAATTAAGAAACTCTTTATTTTCCCCTTGAACAGTACTAACAGCTACTGACTTGCTCCTCTATCCTTCTCATATAGCACAAGCAGAGCCGAAAAGACAAGTTACATTATTCTCTGCCCTCCCACAAACACAAGCTCTCTGGAAGGTAGTAGCAGTGTGAGGAATTTTTTGCTTTTTTGTTCCATTGCGGGTATTTTCTTTTTCAGCCACACACTTGGACAGCTTGGTCAAAGCTGCATTCTCACTTTTCAGTTGGCCAGGCAGCATAAGCAGCAGCGAGTGGGGAAAATTAAATTTAATTCACACTGATCCAATTGCTAGTAACAAAGAACTAGTAGGAAATAGCTCATCTCATCCTACAAACAAAACTAACTGAAAAGGCAGCAAAATATAGTCCCAAAATCTTTTTTTTTCCTGATTTCTCAATCTAGAAAAAGGATTAGGTTTGTTTGCATACTGTAGCGCTGGATGGGATGTTCCTTTACCCCGTGCTGCAAGTTGACTTTTATCATGCAAAACTGAAAGGACCTTGGGGAAACATTAGAGCTATCATCCACAGTAAAAATACCACAATATCATATATGAAGGTAGAAGGAGGGGAGAGAGGCTCCTGTCCACTACACACAGCAGCACACGCAGCTTAGCACAGCAAAATTTCCTGGCTGTACCACCTTCAGCTTCTTCTAATCTATTGCTTGCATTATTAATTTAGTTAGCAGAAAGCCCCCCCCCCCAAAAAAAAAAAAATTGGCTTGAAAGGCAAAAGTTGACCAATACAGAACTGCAAGGAAAGGAAGCCCCCACCACAGCACCAGCACAACATTTAACAGGGAAAATGCCCCACCTGGGCATTTCATGGCAACAGCTGTACCAGCCTCCTGCTCCCTCCCCCAGGCCAGAATATTTTATTTTAAAGTATGAGAGAAATTACAAATAAATAAATAAATAAAGCCAGTGACAGTCTTTTGTACTGTCCAGCTTACAGTTCACTCCAAGTCATTTGCCTACGCAAGATGCTACTCCCTAAGCCTGGCACTCAAGAACAGAAATCTATTAGCTAATGAACCTCAATCCTGCTGTGAACAGCTCACGGTCATTAAGTGGGGAGTGGGGGGAGCTGAATTTACTCCCTGAGGATTGAGAGCAAACACGAAGAAATAGCGAAGGGAGCAGGCAGAAAGACCAGGATCCTTACTGAGGGAAGCAAAAGAAGTTGGTTCTGCTGTCGGTGGTATTGTGGGATACATCGCTGACCTGATAGACTGATGGACAGCATCACATTTAACCTTCATATAACTCTTCCCCAGCTGAGACAATACGGGATTTTATTGATACCTACCGTTATTTTCATTTAGTTACTGCAGTGCTAGGGAGACAGGAAAACAGCAGGGCTACTGACCAGTGATCAAGTAACAGCCTTAAGTCATGTTTTCTATGAAGTTATGGTTGTATTTAGAAGTTTTCCTCTTCATCAGCGCTTGGTAACTGTTTGAGAGACACCTACCACTAACAATGTTTCTAACATGCTCAGGTGGACTGTGGTGCTTTGAAAGAGAACTTGATCAGATACTTCAAACAAGATTATTCAAAAGCTTAAACATGCTCAAACATTGTCAATAAAGTAATGACTTAAACACCACCACCTCTCTCCAAAGTCAAGTAGGTTGTGGCAATAAGCTCACTCTCCCCACATCAATATATGAATTTAACATTGTTCTCTTGCTCTGAAGGCGCAGCTCAGCGCGCACAGAGATGGCAGCTCTCAGGAAGCAGCAGGACTGTTCCATAAGGCAAGCTGAGGTGGGAGCCAAGGCCCCAGTGCCCTCACCCATCATGCACTCCCAGAGCACGTGAACAGGTGGCCAGAGCCAGGTGGTGACAACAAGGTCCACAGCAGTCCCAGATAGGGCCAGCAGTGCAGCAGGCCCAAGGGCCAGCCTAGAGCAGCAGGGAAGGGGGGGGCAGGGCCACTTATAGCACTGGAAAGGACTAGGAGCCCAGACCTGAGCTTAAACGGAGCTCCTGAACCCGTGGGCAGAAGACATGGGTGGAGGCCCCAAATGAGAGCAGTCAGAGGCATTAAAGAACATTAGTACACTCAGCAGCCTGGCTGCAACCTCCCAAAACTCACACCCCGCCAGCACCACTGCTGAGCCACCAAAACCCCCGGGGGAACAATGATGATACTGTAAACCCTACGTCACTTAGACTAACAGGTGTGACAGTGACACAGGTAATGCCTGCGTGGCTCACAGTGCACCTCCTCTAGAGGCTCTGCTGACCTAAACACAGAAACTTGGTGACGTCGAGTTGACAAGGCCTGAAAAATCTGATGCTGGATACCTGGAAGTGCCCATGCACTTCAGTAGCTGTTTTAGTCTTTAGTGAAGCTAGAGCTCACCTGGGTTGAATGTTTTGCCACCCAAGATGTTGAAAGAAAACATACTCGGGCCCAGGAAAACAGTTCTTTCAAGACACGGACAAAACCCCAAGAAAAAAATGATGTACCTGCAGGGACACCCTGCTACCACCCACCTGCAAGAGCATTGTGCATTATAGAGCCACCATCACCTGCCTACGCAGTCCAAGGGGCAGGTGACAGCAGCAGTGACGGGTGGGTAAGGGTGACACAAAGCACTGTAAATGGGAGCAATATGTCATCCTTGTTATTCCACTTGTTGCAGAAATGACTCTAAATGTTAGAATTAAGCATTACGTAGCCATCCAACTACTTGTACAGGCTTGGTTAAGTTTCTTCCCCAGTCTCCCAGATCCTTAAGTGGACTCATATGAGATTTTTCCCCTTAGTTGCACTGCTTAGCTGCATTTATTCATTTCTTGTTTAGACTGAGAAGAAATGAGAAGAGCATTACTTTAAGAATGAAAAATGGCCAAAGAATTCAGAAGGAAAGGAAAAGGGAAGGATGTAGTTAAATAGTAGTTCCTATTACCAATAGCACAGCGGCATAATACTATCGTAGGGACAGGACTACGTTTCAGGAAATTGTATCAGAAAAATCACTCCAAATTAAAATCTTGTGTTTTACTGGTTTGCCAAAATCTCACTGCAACTTCAGGTCTACCTTCCAGCAGCCAGCAGCACAGCTTTGCTTCAGAAGTATCCAGATAATGAGCAATCTGCTCTTGATCCCACATTCAAAGTACTTAAAGTGATTAACAAATCTGCACGTGGACTGAGCGTGGGCTTCCACTTTATATTGTGTGTGCAGCCTTTTCCTACCTGCTGCTGGATACTCTGCTGTTTTTTTCAGGGGGACTGTGCCTTCATTCTACTATTTGTTGGTGGTGCAGAAGGCTAAGGGTTGCATAAGATCCTACAGAGCAAAAAAATTTAAGACTCTCTCAAAAACACCACATCTTAAAAGGAAAAACAAGGAATACAAATATTGACTCTGGTAACAAGCATGTATTTCTCCCTCTTCTACTACTAGTGATGCAGGAACATCACTGATATAAAAAAAAATGGAAGCAAAAGTGTTTTAATTACTGGGTATGTGAGGGTTCAGCAAAGCCATAAAGCTGGCTGAATGTCCCCTTCTATCAACCTGGAGGATGTGATGGATGTGACAGCACAGCAGTTCTCGCATTTTAAGCTGTGCGGAAGAGTCTCTCCACAGAGCTAGCGCATACAGGGGGAGGGGAAGGAAAGGCTTCCAGAGCCACGATATATTTAGAATCGATCCTTTCACCTAGCCAAGCTGAAAAGTCTTATCGCTTTAGCGATCTGGTACAAAACACTTTGAATGCTCTTGGAGAACGTTCAAGCCGGCTTCCTGGAAAAATGGAGCTGTTGGGCTCTGGCGGCAGATTAAATCCTAGCAAACTGCCTACAGTTTGTGTAGCGAACAGGGAAAACCTTCTTGTCCAGGCGTGGATTCTTTCACTCTTCATAATCAGTTAAATGCTCCAAGGGAAAAAAATAATTAAATCTGTACCCAACTCAGTGCTTTGCCAAATCATATCAGTTTGAAGGTTTGTAAGAATTCAGGTATAAAAACAGTATCAGGCAAAAACAAAAGATAGAACACAGAGAGTAGCATCACATGAACGGCATTTATATTAATTCTTGCTCAAGAGACCTCCTGAAAATTAACAACAATGCCACTTCCACATGAAACCAAAGAAAAACAATCACATGCTACTTTTTACATCCTGAGTTTCAATTAAGGCCCCTCTATGAAATTAACATCAAGCTCTACTCTTTCCTTGGTAGGTTTTAAATCTACCTGATTCTTCAAGGCAGCAGCACAAACCAGATTTTTTTTTAAATCAATTACATTTTAGAACAAACATGAAGAAAAATCAGCAGAAATATAGCTATGTAGGTCAAACAGCCAGCCAAAAAAAGAAGGCAGACCTGCACTGGTGTCCATGAGATTCCATACAAGACAGCAGCCCATGCAGCTAGACTAGCAAAAATCTATTAACTTCTCCTTTCTGACGTGTTCAGATTTCTGTTAGCCCCCAAACCAGTTTTGTCTGTCATGAGAAAAGTATTAGTGACTACAAGTACCGCTTAAACATGAGGAATATGCCCCAGATGACCAGAAGCACATCAAAGCCACATAGTATGGGACTGATAGCTTCAAAGACAAAAATCAAATCAGTAAGTCCAAGGGAAAGATAAAGAGCCCTCCAGCAAGTAGTACTAGACATGTCAAGTTCTATTAATAATTAAAATTACGGAAGTTTCCTTAGTTCCAGGATCCTTTCACAATGCAGAGTCATAGGACACTGACGGCTGGTCTTTCTACTGTCTTTTCATAATCACACGCTCAGAGGAGAAACAACAGGAAATCCTGTAACGCGGGGAGGTGGAGCGGATGGATGACATGGCCTCGCTCGCATGCACCCGCTGCGCGGGCAGACACCCTCTTTGGAGCAGTTAACCACTTCCTGATAGTCTCCCAGAAAGGCTGCAGGAATCCCCAGCTTAAGCACCGGAAGTGCTGCGTTAGGCAAAGCCTTACGGCAGGGATATTTCCCTACATGGAGCCATGAGCACACGCTGGCGCCGCCCTGCCAACCGGCCTAACCTCTGTACACATCCGAGCAAGGCTTTAATGAAGGTCTGCACTTACACGTACCGCAAATCCGGTGGCATTTCTCAAGAGCCAAACCAAATTCCAGGAGTCTGTCGGGTGGAGCATCAGAGCCAGAGGTTGCACAATGAACGAGCCTGGCTGGCAGTGCTGAAAACCACCCAGGACTGAAGCAGCAAATTGTCCAAAGCACATACAGGATTTCCGGGGTTATTTGAAACCACATTAGCTAAAAATTTGGGGGGTTTTGTTTTTGGACAACTGGTGTTATAAAGATGCCTACGTAAGATGATAAAACTTTTAGAAGGGAGGATGAAAGGCTGTCTGTGGCATCGCGTAAAGAGCTTATGGGAGGGCTATCTATCCTGGACTGCTACTTTCTGGAAAAGAACAGAGAACGATCTTGCACCATGCTGCTATTATCACCATCATGACTATTCTACAGGCTGGCACAAGAACATTTACTACTGTGTCAGCCCTATTCTCCCTGATCTTCAGAGACACACTGACGAAATCAAAAAAACATAATTATAATCCTGATAGACGCTGATAAGTTCTCTTCTTAGTTGATGAGTTTTCCATTACTTCTTTCCTGTCTTTACCTCCTGTCCGGAAAAAGCTCAGGTCAGCAAGGCTGGCTGAATAGTTTTCCATAAGCACTCTGACTATTAAGCTGTTGTCAAGTATCCCAGGCTACTTTGGCAAGCTTTCAGAAAACAAAGTCACACCAGTCTGGCTGAAACTACCCCAGAAGCAGAAAGTAAACACGGTCCAAAAAACAACTGCCTAAATCAGGTGCTATAGTCTCTGATCCTCTCAACAACTTAAGGGTTTCCTCATCTTGTCACAAAGGGGGAAGCAGTATCTTTAGAATGAGTTATTATTTAAAATTAAGGAATCATCTTGGGTAATGAATCATGATTCAAAGAGCAAGCTTGCTCTTAACTTTTGAAGCTTCAAGAGTTGGTCTCTGCAAAGAGTTGGCTTTGGATATGTCAAAATCCAAAAGTAATTGTTTGATGAGAAAGCAAAAATGAAGCTGCTGGCACAAGTCTCCTGAAATTCACATCAAGTTTACTGAGGTAGGAGCAACTCAAAAAAAAATGCAGTTGAAAGTTATTTCAACTTCCTGGAAATGCCACAAGGCTACTCTCCCTGCTGACTTACTGCATGGAAGTTTCAGGAAAATCACACAGGTTTGTCAGA
This sequence comes from Tinamus guttatus, assembly GCF_059628265.1. Classification (NCBI taxonomy): domain Eukaryota; kingdom Metazoa; phylum Chordata; class Aves; order Tinamiformes; family Tinamidae; genus Tinamus; species Tinamus guttatus. The sequence continues at coordinate 125,171 of NW_028288623.1, forward strand.
GCTCTGGCACTGATGCTCAGGTAGTGAAGGCTTTGATGCAGCACATAAATGCCTACATATGTTTCCCACATGGTGGTGGTGAAGTCTGTTGATATCTGCTCTTCTATTCCATACATGCTACTGGGAGAAAGGGCGCACTGTCACAACACTTGTTTTTTTTCTTGTGAGGAGAAAAAAACTGCAGAAAAATAACTGCAGAAAAATATATGCAGAGGCATAGAAACATGGAAAGAATACTAGCTACACTAAAAAGGTAATATACACAATTTTACTACTTCAGCATGAAAGGAACTCTTCTTATTCTTGCCTAGAAAAATTAATGGATTCCATTCATGATATTGCCTTGCTGCTACCTGAGAGGGAGGGAGGGATAGAGGGAGGAAGGGAAGGGAGCACAGAGAGGCAGAGGGGTTCAAAGCATTTTTGTGACTATCAAAATTATCTCAAAAAGTCTTCCCATTTTTGGCTTGTCATCAACGGTGAACTCATCAATTAATAATTAACTAAAACAAACCATTTCCTAAAAGAAAACAAACCTCCTGCAAGTCACAGAAATCTACTACCACTTACTCAGAATAAGGCTGCAATATGAAAGCACTTGTCAAGTCTCTCAGACAGAAAAGTAGCTGCACTAATTTAGACAAGCTAAGAACAAACACAGTCAAAGTAAACTGTCTCCCTGCTACTGTGAATTCCCAATATTTCAACACTTAAAAAGTTAACACTGCCTTCAAGTATAATTCCTTAGAGCCACCTACCTCTTTCAGGTTAATAATACATGAAATGAAAACACTTTATTGCATTGGATTCAACAAAAAGCCTCTCATTACTGGTATGAATTTCATCCTGATATAACTGCATAAAAAGTTTGTCTTTTTGTCAACCACAACACAAGGGAACAAGATATGCCAAAAATACTAATGCTATGGGGAAGTAATGGAGAAAGAAATAGAGAAGTCAGAACTAGGATTTGTGCACCATTAGCAATATTGTATAGCCAACCTATAGCACCAGATCATTATTTAAGGGCAGAACCTGAAAAATCAGCTTTAATCATCTTGTGGAAAATATTCAGGCTGAGAGACTTTTTTTTTAATTATTAAAAAAAAAAAAACTTATTAGGTGTTCTTGAACTGTGCCTGCAAACACGTGCATAAGATCAACCTTCCAGTGGTTGTCCAGAAAAACCACACTCTCATCATTGTCTCCCTACAAGCAAAGGAACACGCAGCTATGGCCAGATCAAGTAATTCACAGCACAAAGAATTCAGATGCCATCTAAATAGTTTCACTCTACTTTATACGAGGTGTTAGTCACTTATTTAATTGCACAAAGGTAATCTGTTGTGATAGAAGGTGCAACACTGGAGTTAGTCAGCAAATTACATTACTGTACTAGCAGCAGTAACCACAGGGCAGATTTCCTAACTGTCCTGCCAAGGTACTCTAACCAGATCTGAAACAACCCTCTTCTGCTGTGACGCTGCCAGCCACAGCAAGAAGTTTGTATAAAGTACTCGCACTTCTCTGACGAGACCAGCAGGGAAACGGTCAGTTATGAATGAATCAGGAACTGAACTGGGACAGGGAAGACAATCACTACCACGTTACTGTGTATTATCAACAGCAATATGCGACATTCAAGTTCTGATGCCCTTGAGTTGGATTTGAACTAGCTACATGAAATCCCTCCTTCTAAATTCTGCCTGTAAGGAAGATTGGAAGTTCTAGGAAGAACTGTCCAGAAACCACAAGAAGTCAGTTATATTAGTGCCTTTATGAAAGGAAAAAAGTTTATGAACAGCATAACAGAAATAAGAGTAGCAGAGTTAGAAGGTCTTTAGACAGCTTCAGGATACTTCAGACTTAGTTTTGTGCTCCAAAAAGTAGGAGAGGTGAACGTTTTCAAAGAACCAGAAGGGAAGAACTGCTGACCTGATCATATTGGAATTGTTGGATTTTATTTTGATCTTTGTTCTCATCTTGTTCTTTGACACTGGCCATATCACTTTGCCGCTAATCTTCTGTGCCACTTTGTGGAAAACAAACATGGTGACTTTTAGAAAGCACTTTTCTAACTGGCAAAAACATCTTCTACAAAACCTTTTAATGCAGTGCAAAGAATAATCAAATTTGCTGATGAGTCAAAAAAGGAAAAACTTTCTGTTTCTCCACACGACATACCAAAAACCTTCCTGTGGCCAGAAAGGAAATACAAGTCACAGATCTAAAATAATAATAATTATTATTATATGTAAAAAAACTCCAAGGGCTATTCTAAACTATATGGTGATGCCAACCTCAGCAAACATTCCTAGTTGCTTCAGCATTTAGATTACTCAGCAACATTCGTGTTGGGCGAAGTCTATAAACGATCTCTTAACACACTCGGCGGGGCACCAAGACGCAGCTGAAGAGGCAAAGGCTGGCAGTATCAACAGATGAAGGGAAGCAAAAAGAGGCCAGAGATTATTCTGTCAATATGATTAATTCTTTATATAGAATAAAATCTGAGTCTCTTGCATCAAACGCAATACAAAGAAGAAATATCTGCTTACACAACAGAGCAAAATTGCTTTTCTGGTATTTGGGACCTGCTGGGTTATCCTCATTCTCTTGTGTTAGTTACATGACTGACTTATGAGTTGATACCTCCAGATGGACTTGCATATCCAATTGAAAGATCCAATGTAACACCCACCTACCAGACTTAAGCTGGCTGCCAACTGAACTGAAATTCAGCGAGTACTTCAGAGCCTCTGAAAAGTAGATCATAGGCTCATAAAAATCATAGATGTGCAATTTATTTTGTAAAGATCTGTATTGGCTCATTTTCTGGTAACATCCACAAAGCAATGAAAATAAGCAGCTCACAACCTCTGAGGTCTCCAATTAAAATCTGCCCCAAATTAACATGGTACTTAAAGCTTACAAGGCACTTTCTATATTATTAATACATTAGTACTCAATTTAAGATACCTACGTACAGAAGCAAGAGCTTTTTTAGCTAAATGAAGTAAAACAGACAGTTGCTTTAGAGGGTGCTTCTTATTGGGAAAAGCTCAAGGAATCTCCCCAAAATCTTCAAAATAATCCACTTAAGTTGAGTCTCTGTACAAAATGAAGTTACTTTCCTAGAGCAATGAAAGCCTTGTGTGCTTTTAATATGCCATACAAAATGTGGAGACCTACTCCGAGATGTATTTTTTCTGGCCCCTCTGGTTGTGTTCACAGACCAAGTTGCAATAGTTTAGATTAAAAAAAGGTATTTCAAATCCTTATATAAATATCATTGGGTAAGTTCTCAGACTTGTGCTAAGCTTTGACTCACGCTCTCAACAGCAAAATAACCCAAGACATTCTTTGAAGATTCGATATAAAGTAGTGTTATTTGCCTGTATGGTTATTTGTCTAAAAATAGGAGGACATCTCAAAAACTCTATCATTTTCTGCTATTATTCTAGTAGCAGAAACTTGTTTTTATATATAAGGCAACCTTATTCTTTCCCATTCCCCCATCTTGCTTCCTGAGTCCCAGACTGACCTTGTTCCCCTCCTCAGAGAGATAGGACAGGTCTCAGCTACCTGGTTCTTGAAAACAAGATGAGAATTCACTGCCTGGGCACCACCAATGAATAGATCAACGTGGCTGATGCTCCCATGACTGCTCCACAGTACTTGAAGGTGTTTAATAAATGAGAAGCATCACTGCAGTAATCTTGCCCCGGTTCTTACAAGCAAAAGCTGTTACTTCTCCAGAGACCCACCACTGCTCATCAGGTGGTGGGTGGTAATTTAGGCAAAGAATATGTAACAATATGTTATATCTATAGGCACAAATAAACTAATACTCGCCAGTTCTCCACTACACACACACAGGAACACAATAACGTATTTAGCCCATTCACTTTTGCAAAACCTTCAGAAAGCATTTGACAGCAAACAGAGCATAAATATGTCCAAGAGATGTGTAAGATAAAGAAAAATAGACATGAGCGCCACAGGGAACGCGGGGAAGATGTGACTTGGGCAGCCCAAAGCTGTTATTCTACAGACAGACTGAACTCGTGGTTATCTACATATATAGGTAATATATAGGGTAATTCTTCCATCTTCCTCATCCTCCTAGCCCCCCAAATCCTTAACTTGTCATAATCTGATTGTTTTTATATTTGTTTTCAAGCATTTTCCCCCCGCTCCCCAAAAAATCTTATTCACCACACAGAACAGGAAGAAAAATTTTATGTTAACAAACTGAAGAACAGTAGGAGCAGTACATCAAGTCCACACCTGAGGCTATTAACTTGTCTTATTTCCAAGCAGACTTATCAGCAAGCTTCACAAAATGAACTAGAGTCCTTCTCTCTAATATTAGTCAGTACATTTATCTCATTTCCCAACTGTGTTACTGCTTTCTGCAAACTTTGCTGGGCTAGAAGTCTCCTATATATGGTATTTCTGTACTCGACCTAATGGTATCTTTGGTCAAGTCCACCATATAAATCTGCCTCTCCACTCCAAACATAGGAAAACTTAGAGCTCTTCTACCTTTCTGCTCATGGGCATTCCTATTCACCCTTCCTCTTCCTTGTCTGTCACTTTCTTCCAAAAGAAGAAAAAATATCTAGTAATATATTTATATATATATCAAAACTCTTGGCTTCTCATTAACATGCACTGCCCTGTAAATTGTCATATTCAACTGATTTACAGTGACAAGAGACATCTACTCTTGCTGCTAAAGTATAGATGTTTCCTAGCACCCATAATGGGGTTTGGTCAGTGACATTTTATATTCATGTCTCTCTAGGTTGGCTTGAGCTCTGGTTCAAACTAGTAGTCTCTAGCTTCCTAATAAAACAAATAGTGAAATACCAGGAGTGAATTTATATTTTAGAAAGAGCTTGCATTCTAAATCGCACAAATGTTCAGCAGCATCAAAAAATAAAGAATTAGCAACCTTTTTATGAAATCAGTTAAGAATGAATGCTTTCTTAGAGAAGGGAAAAAGGCCCAATACCTGACTGATTTATTTTTTCTCCAGAAATGAAGTTAAAATTAGCCATTAATCAATTTACTTATCACTGTTCATCAGTATGCACATAAATATACTGCCCTCTGTAAGGGAAGGGGAAAGCTTTGTATTAGAAAACTTTTAAAAGACACCTCCTTTATTAAACCACAACAACAAAGAAAAACCTGAATAGCATAAGAACAGTAGAACAGAAACTACATTGAGAACTCCCACAATTTCTCTCTTCTGTCTTCATTAACAGAGTTCATAATACATTGCTTCCCTCCCACTGCAAAATTCAACTATGTAAATTCACTGCCACAAAATCAGAGCCAAGAAGAAGTAGAGAGGTTCAACAAGGATTGGAAATATGCAGAAATATCTAACATTGTAACAGTTACTTCTGACTCTAAAGGACTTACTTATGATACAATAACTCACATCTGTCAGACCTCTTTGCAAGATGCTCCCTTTTGCTTCAAGGGCAGTTAACAAGTGTCTCCACCCATCCAATTCATAGCACTTGTTACTAATTCAAACGATAAATAAAAGCAAGTTTGTATGAATTCATCTACACACCTAACCAAACCACTGAAGCTACATGTTTGCTTCTGCCAGCCAGGGATAAGCAGAAAGAAAGGCCAAACATCTGGACACACACATCAGGGAGAAAGATGGTGGTCTTAAAGCCATGCAGAAATTTCATCTCACATCCTTAGATAATGGCTCCAAGTATGCCCTTGAATTCAAGATAGTTTTAGTTTCGGAAAATACACATACTACAAAAAATACTGAAATTGTAGAGAATATTGGTATCAGCATTACAGAAGGATTCAACACAATTTCTAGGATTACCAAAGTACCAAAGTTTTAGTCCACATGGTCTAATGGGTCAGCTGCATCCCATACAAAGCACCGCATACACCAGCTCAAGATATGAGTGTTCAAGGAAACCTACTGGGGCAGCACTTCACTGGCACCCGAGTTAATGTTTTTGTCAGGGAAGACTAGGGACAAGATCCACATAGGTAGAGATACGGGCACTTTTCACATAGGGACAATGGGCCTACATTTCTACACCACGATTTAACAAGCAAAATTTAAGCCTAGGAGCATTTATCCTTCCAAGTGGTGAAAGGAAAAAATCTGCATTTTAAACATGCAGGAGTCTGCTGAGAAGCCAGTAAAACTGAGATACTGCACATACATTAACTGCTGCAGAAGCATGGTCCAATTACAGTTGCTTTGGCATCCAATCACTGTAGTTACTTTTATATCCTGTGGTCTGCAACACCATATTGCAAAGAACTAAACCCCTATGGGAATGGATTAGAGGATACAGTGGTTCACAAAAGCAGATTTCTAAATTAACATTACTCCCTGCTTTTCTTTGTTCACTTTCTTTCAGAAATCCTACCCCAGTAGGCTGGTTGCTTTCTGAATGGCACTTACTGTTGCTCGACTTGAGGTCACGGTGAATTATGGGCACGATTGCTTCCTCGTGCAGGTAGTTCATTCCCCTCGCAATCTGCACGGCCCAGTTCACCAGTATGTCAGGTGGAATCCTCTTCCCGGACAGCACTCTGTTTAGGGATCCTCCACGGGCAAACTCCATGATCAAGCAGAGATTGGGTTCCTTCAAGCATACCCCCCTGAGGGCGATGATGTTGGGGTGCTTCAACATGGCAAAGAGCTTCGCCTCTTGGCGGACGTTCTCAATGGTCTGGCTGATGTCCTCATCCGGGTCATAGCGAGCTGCCTTGACAGCAACCTCATCTCCTACCCATACAGCTCGATACACTTTCCCAAAGCCCCCTATGCCAATGATTTCCTCCAGGACAAGCTCCGAGAAGTCGATCTCCAGGACTAAGGAAAGAGGGGAAAAAAACAGATGTAAACATTTAGCAACTGTGCAAACTGTATATAAACTGAAGAAGCCCACATCGCCTGACTCCAGTCTTGCAAAATAAGCCAATGCTTGGGAGAAGAAAATTTTAATTCTGAAACAACACAAATGAAAGCAGCAGTCCTTTCCAAAAATCTTTCATTACCAAATAGTGTGATAAAATAGAACTTGCACTATTACAAAAACATTGTATGAGGTAGTCAGTGTGAATGGTGATGAACCTGATCTAAGCATGGTGAATGATACAACGTAATACAATAACTTCATCTTAACATGCAAAAACTCTGTTAGGGATATACCCTGATTTCCTGCCATCAAAGACAGATCAAAGTCCAAAAAAAGTAAGAAACGGGCTAATCTCCACTGACTAATCATTAATGGGATACAGTTAAAAGCTAACAAAATTTGCATCTTCCTTGAAGCTGCCCCTTATTTGAATGTTTCTGCTTATTTAGTTGTTACTCCTTTTCAAATCAAGCTTACTTTCCCCTCAGCTCTACAGTCTACTTTTCAGACTTGTTCCCCACAAGAGATCTCTTGCCCATTTCTGACATTACTGATAATAAGGTGACAAACAGATGGACCAAATCACACATTGAGTATGTAGAGCTGGCAACAAGAAAAATAACTTTTGATCAATACTCACTGTATTTTTATACATAGAAAACAACTTGGAATAACAGAATGATCATATCGTTTATAGATTACAGCCTGGCACAATAAACAAGTGGCTGAATTGAGTTACATCAAAAATATCAGCAGATTTAAATGTCTAATTTCAATATCCACAGTAGCATTTGCTCATGAGGATGCATATGCTGTTTTTCCTGATGTCCCATCATCCCTCATGATGAAAAATGTGATGGAAGCTAAAGAAATAGACCAGGAAAGTTTTCAAAATGGAAGAAAAGTCCTTTCTTGTACAGAGGGCAAGAAAAATCTGTTACTTTGAATAAATGCACCTTTTCATTAGCAATGTAAGCTTCAAGGATTTACATACACACTTTGCTTTAACTACAGAGAAGGTTTCACTCCTGCAGGAATAGTCTTGATGTTCCATGTTGATGAGCTACCAATGACTAGAAAAGCAGTAGAGGAAAAGGAGTAGACGCTGGCTGGAAAAAGTGAAATTTTAGAACCAGACTATAGTAACAGAAGTAACTGCTGAAATGAGGCTACAACGCTGCCGAGAATTCACAACAGGAGATGCTCTGTTACTTCTTGTGGACAAAGAAATCCAAGCAGATCGGAGCTTGCTTCCATCCCCCTGGGGACTTTCAGCAGCAGGAGGCTGGGCCCCTGGGCCCGTCACTAGGAGCAGGTTAATTAAAAGCTTCACACACAGAGAGCAGGAGGCAGGCGGTGCTGAAGGGACAGCTCCAGCCCCAGCACCCTCCAGCCCATGGGGACACGCACAAGAAGTTTCCCATCACTTCTGAGTAAGCCCCCGGTGACCCCTTGGACGTGGGTGTTTCTTTTGCAGGCCCCCTCACCCCCTGAGCTTTCTCAGAAGGAAAAGAGCTCAGCTTTGCGTAAGTTTGCAGAAAGGGAACTTGGTGTTTAACCAGCTCCTTCCCTTTCACAGCTTGGTTACAGAGGCGGCGGGCAGGCCTATGGCACAGCTACATTAGTGCACGGAAGACACGTTTTTCTTCATCTTTCTCAACATATTAACCAGTTTTCTCAACTCAGCTTTAGTTTGGCAGACTCGCTGTCCTGAACTGTAAAGAAAGGGGAATGTTTAACCAATGTTTTTTTTTAATCACCTCTGAATTTAAGAAATGAAGTGTTACCATTCCTCTGGGGACTGGTAAGGAATTACAGGGCTTATAAACCATGAATATGGCCATGTTGACAAAAGCACCGTAGTTACTTTATCAACATTCATGACGCCATAGGATTAAGCTCTTAACCCTGCAGAGGGCCCACAGCTCGGAAAGAGAGCATGTGATCACTACATTACTAGAGCTGTGAGGAGAACTCGGACTTGCAACCCAACACCTTCGTCAAACCTTCATCTGGAAGGGTGACCTCGAACTACTCGCAGTCTCCTGTGTTCCAGTAAGCAAGTTCACAAGCTGCTACTGCTGTTACTCCAGATTAACATCGCCACCTCTACAAGGGATTACCATCACTTGCAAAGAGCAGAGGGATTGATCACATCAAATACCCAATTCAACAGCAACCAACCTAACCACGTAGCTTAGAGGAAACAACCTGTCCGAACAGCACCGTTCCTTTAAAAGAGAAAATAAGGATAAAAAAGCCCTTTAGGATATTAAAAGCCCTTGCAGGAGAACACGCTCTGTCCTACCATGAACATATGGCTGATGACTTCAGGGGACAGAAGCTGCATAGTCTTGCTCTGGCAGTGGAAGGGTAGCACAAGGACAACGGGGAAGGTGCAACTCCATAAACTACCAAGCCACTGAAAAGTGGCAATACAGGAGAAGCCATAATTAATAAGATACCCCTTGCATTATCCAATCCAGAAGCAGAGTTGGGGCTTCAGGAGTTTCTGCAGACGTGGTCCTACAGGGCAAAGAGAGTAGCTGAACTCTCTCAAAGGCAAAATCTACTAAATGTTTTCATCATTTACTGCATATGCAAGAATAAATAAATAAATAAATGCTATACCAAGAAAAAAGTAGTGTTACTGCCCTTTTGCAATCCCAAGGGCAATACTATAAACTACTGAGTTTTACCTAAATGCTTTCAAAAAGACATAAAAAGAGAAGGAAAAAAACAATCTTAGTTTGTACTCCTTAGAGATATTATGGCCTAGATAGGACAGAACATCTTTTTAGTCCTTTTTCTTTCCAGAAAGGCCTACTGGTGTGAAGATTTATCTTTGCCTCTCCCCTCCGTCCCAAAAAAAAGGAAAAAAAAAAAAAACATATTTGCAGCAAAAAGTCAGAGGCAAGAGTTGAGAAACAGGATCTAGAAACAGCTATTTGAGACTGTTCCTCTTTCCACAACTGCAAACATCAGCTCAAAAACAGAGGAGACAGAAGATGAGTTTTCTCTGGGGCTCCCAGGAGGGCCTCAGAGCCGCGGCGAGTGGCTCCTCCGCGGAGCTTCGGGACCGCAGCGTCACCCAGGAGGGCCCAGGGCTCCCACCCACGAGGGGCCCGGAGGCCTCGCTCGCCTCGCAAAGGCCCCGCAGCCTCCCCACCGGGCCGAACCCGGCCGAACCGGGCCTGCCCCCCGCCCCCGTCCCGCCTTACGCTGTATGGCGGGCGGCGGCGGGTACCGGGTGCGCAGCTCGGCGCCGCCGCCTTGCACCCCGCTGCTCACGTAGTTGCTGGGGAAGATGCCGACGCGCTCGTCGATCTTGCCCGTCCACCAGCCCTCGTCGCCGGACACGTGCGCGTCGCGCGACAGCACCTGCACCACGTCGCCCGGCCGCAGGCTCAGCTCGTCCTCGCCGCACGCCTCGTACTCGAAGACGGCGGTCCAGAGCGGCTCGGCGCCCTGCGCGCCCGCCGCTGCGAGGGGCTCCATGGCGGCGGCGCCGCTCCATAGGGGGAGGCGCCCGCGGGAGCCGGGCGCTGCGCGGGGCGGCGGCGGCGCCGAGGCCGCAGCCGCCGCCTATTGTTCATGCGGGCCGGCGCCCGGCGGGGGGGCGGCGCGGCGCCGCCTCAGCTCAGCGCGGCCCGGCGCGGCCTCCCGCCCGCGCGCGCTCCGCCGAGCCGCGGCCCCGGCGCCGGCCCCGGCCGCCTCCGCCCGCCGCGCATCCCGCGCCCGCCGCGCGCTCTGGCAGCTTCGGCGGCGGCGCGGGGCGGGGGCAGCGCGGCGCGCCCGCCCCCTCGCTGCCATTGGCTGTCGCCCACGCCCTTCAGATAAGCCCTCGCATGATTGGAGGACTTGGCCTGCTTGGCCGCGCCCCCTGCCCGCCCGCCCGCTTCGGCACTCACCGGCGTCCTCCCCTATTGGCCCCCGCCCCGTCAGCTTTCGCTTCCCATTGGCCTTGCCGACTTGTCAGTCAGACACCGCCAGCTCCGCCTCCCGCGCCTCTTATTGGCTGGGGACGCGGCGCGCAGGTCACTGTCCGGCAGCGAGGGCGCGGGACCTTCCTGCCCATTGGCTGAGCGCGCAGATCTGCGCCTGACGTCACGGGAGGGCGGGATCAACTGAGGTGCCGCTAGCCAATGGCAGCTGGCAGCAGGAGGCGGGCGGGCGGGCGGGCGTACGAGCCGCACCTGCTGGGGCGGCCTGGAGGCCGCCGGGCCGCGGCGCTTGGGCAGGTGATGGCGCCTCCTGCGGGCCCGCGCCGCAGCCCGCCCCCGCGGCCGCTCAGCCCTGCCTGTCCGCAGCCCCTGTTCGTGTCTCACGAATAATGACAGGATGATGATGATGAACACAAACAGCCCGACCCCGAGTACCGAGTACAGATCCAAGCTTCCACAAACACACATGTTCTCTTCCCAACTACTAAAAAATTCCATGTCTAGTTTTTTGTTGTTGTTGTTGTTTTTTTGGTCTGTAAATGGACTTAGGCATTTCTACCCTTCATGAGATTAAATAAAAAGAAAAACCTTCCCTAGTGAAGTATCTGTCCATCCACCAAGTTCCTAAATTTTGTGCAGCTGGGCCTCTAAAATGCCTGGCCTAGAAGAAGGAAAAAAAAAAAAAGCCATATCAATCCTTATTCTACCAGTGTAGGGTAAGACAGTGCAGCAGGGGTTTACAAACCGGACATTTTAGCATGGCACGTGTCAGACCGGGGCGCGCTGCCCCATCGCTCGCGCTGGGCCTGGGTGACACGTGGGCCCTGGCCTCATCCCCGTGCGCCTCCATGTCCTGGTGCCGGAGCAAGGACACAGCTGCGGGTGCCCCCTCTCCAGCGCCCGCAGGCTCTACAAGCTGCGCTTTGCAGCAAGGCCCGGCTTATCCAATACTAATAGCCCGGAGGCTGGAAGGGGCTTTCCTGCCCCTCCTCACATGCTTGACCTGCTTTTCCCATTCCCACTGCAGCCGCAGGGTCATTCTGGCTGTTTCTATGCAAGTGAAAGCCAAGCCGCCGAGCAAAAGAGGCTGGTTTTCAGTCAGCTCTAGGCTGGTCTGGCCTGTGCCGGGCGCTAGTGCCCACACAGCACTTGCACTGGTGTTTTTACAGTTCCAATGATAAATGAGCCATGGAGAAGTAGTCTGCAAGGCTGGTGCTAATGATCATGTGTAATTCTGCCACAGAAACATTTCTGTTCATTTTGGGAGAAAAAAAGCTACGGGGTCTTTAATTCACACAATGAGGAAATAGGCTTCAAAGCAAATATTATACTCTAAAAAATGCAACACCTAAATTTTGGTAAGACTTGCAGCAAAACGCAGTTTTGTTTTGTCTTTCTGCTTTCTGAAACACTGTAGCAGTGTTTCATCGCTGCTATAAAATACTGAAAGATTTCAAGTAGAGAGCTGGTAAATGTAATAGCGGGAAGCACGAAAAAACAATCACTTAGGTGTGCATTGGAGGTGAAAAACAGACTGAACCCTGCCATCTGGTGGTCCTTACACTGCAGTACACGGATTTACTGACAGTTCCTGTTCCCCTTCTCTCCACCCTTTTTTCTCTCTCTTTTTTTTTTTTTTTTCCCCATGATGTGTTTGGCTCTGCAGAAAGAACATTGCTGGCTCAGGATCCCAGGGCAGCCGGTGTCGGGAGCTGGGAGAGCGTCCTGAGAGTGCTCTGGAAGGGCCAGGCTTGGCTTGCCCCAGTCTCGCAGTCAACTCCTGTCATCTTTTGCCAGCCATGTCAGAGACAGGTTCTTGGATGAAATGGGCTTTGGCCTGAATGGGAAAGCTGTTTTTGTGATCGAGGTAAACAGATGAGTCAAAAACAAAACAAAACAAAAAACTGCCAAGCTCATGTTTCAGTCACTGGCAAAAAAAACAGGAGAAATTGGCATTAAAGACTGCATGCAGTCCACATGATGACATTTTACCATTTGTAAGATACAGAAGGAGTTTTGGAGAAGTGCGTGGCTTTCTGGTGAACACATGACCTACACGCTGTAGTGGAGATCTTTCCTTAGACATTTGCTGACAAGAAGTGTATGTGATCCTGCTATCATTCAGCAAATCTGAATAATAAGAATTAGATCCTTGTTATAGATGGATCCAGTTCTCAAAGTCTCTGTCAGAATAAACACCTAGGGCTTTGCAAGGTTTGGGTGTAGACTTTGGTTTAAAACATTTTAAAAGGAGAGTCTAACCTGCAAAATGTGAATGTTAATCTGAGTGTAGTTCATACTTCTCCCGAACAGAGAACTTTGGACAAAGGATTTTAATCCAGGCTCATCTTTGCTTCTGTATTAGGAAAACAGAAATTATTAGAGCATAAACCAAAAAGCCAGTATATCCCAGTATATCCGGGCGTTCAGTTTATTCTATATCATTATTCATATATATATTTAGGACCACGATGTCAACTTTTGGCCTGTCTTCCCTGTGGCATTCGTGCAGAACAGTAAATTTAGTATTTTCCCTTTAGATTGATATCTTTCTTCTCTCATCACTGGACATAGTGGCTCTATAACAGCGTGTTACTATGCTAGCCCATAGCTTTAAATCTACCTCAGATACCAAAACATTAATACTATGCGCCTAGCCTCTGGGCTCTGAGACAGGAAAATAAATATCAAAATGCTACAGAAAGAAGGAAGGGAATGTCCAGGAAGAAGAAAAGAGTACCAAGATAGAAAAACTGCATCACAGTACTGGATTCCTTCCAGTTACAGCTATGATAAAAGCACGTCTCTGCCAGCACAATAAGAAAGCACAGAGATGAAGGAGATGCTCCTTAGTACATCTGCTTAGTGCAGCTCACTGCTTTTAAATCCCATGGTAGTTTATGTAGCATCTTAAATTAGCCCATTGCTAATGCTCTCATACTGCTTATATATATGTCAGAGGATCTTTCTCAGATGCATTCTGTGCTTTTATCTGTAGATACAACCATATAAACCACGCTGGAGATGTACCTTAGGCCAGTAGACGGAGTTATTTGATCAGTTGGTGATAACATCTCCTTAAACAATCTAAGTTTTACTTACAAATTGATTCTTCTACTACACTATAAATCGCCCCTCTGCATAGCTGTGAAGTGGGAATGTGTTTTTATTCTCTGCTTCAGAAGAGTGTTGCCTTGCCAGCATCGCCTCAGGGTAGGTTTGTTCTTCATGTAGGGGAGAGAGGTAAGCCACCGGCAACAGAAGTTTTATGAACTGTGCTGTGCTAGCTAAGAGGGAGGCTGGGAATCTGCGTCTGCAGCATCTGAGTCTGGAAAAGAGAGAGCTCTGCTCTGCTTCATAAAATATATATGCTAATCTCCCAGATGGTTCTCTCTTTCTTCATAGAACAGATGACCTGGAAAACAAAACAAGACTAGAAACTGTGGGTAGTGGAAATTCTGGGCCAAGTGAAATCTGGGAGCTTCAGAGACCTAATAAAAAAATGAAGAAACCTAACATCTGAACTCAAAGCATGAAAGACAGATAAAAGCTTTAATCCTAATTCTAACCACTCATGAGACTTAAAACATCCATTAGAAATACCAGTGTTCATATCCAAATCACAGCTCTGTGACCCACATCATACCTCCACTAAAGATCCTGTCATAAACACATTACAAAGTTATAAAATAAAACCGATAACCTTTTTATTTGGTATAAAATAATAACAATGTTGATTGGGGCTGATGTTTTCTTTTGCTAACTTACTATGCAGGATAATAAACCTCTATCTAAAATGAGATCTAATAGACCAGTACAGTAGCAATTTTTGTTGTTGTTTTTTCCCTGTTGTCTTGAGGGAAGTGGCAACATTTGCCTGCTGTTACCTTTTATTTGCAATCACAGTGTAAACGCGCAGTGGAGTTATTAGAGGAGCCTCCTTCAAAATATGTGTGACTACTGGAAAATTTTCAGTCTCAGTTTTCCTATACAGTGCCTAATCTTTGCCTAGTGACTAAGCTCAACTATCATACTGTATCCATTTAATATTTCATAAGGCCACTGGAAGGGGATTTCCTTGTACTTGCATAGAAATGAAGCTAATTCTCTTTTGATCTTTTAGTGAGTATGGGCAAAAAGACACATAATGTTTTTATTGTAATGGCATCTCTTAGTACTGGCAGCTCCACAGACAGCCGGAGACACCACCTCACAGAGGAAGGACACGGCAGAACTCTATGTCAAGCTATTGCAACCATCTCCAAGAGTTTGCCTTTGCATTCCAGAATTAATTTACATTATCTATTTTTTTCCCCCTTCCTTAATTGGCATACGGAGGGCTCTGACTCTGCACACCGTGCAGGCATTATGGAGCTCAGTACAGCTGAAGCTCCTGCAGAATGGGAGATGACTCACGGCATTAGCCTACACAGCGCGGTGCCAGACTCCAGGCTGCTGAGTGTCTTCCACTCTAATTGGTACCTGAGTAGTTATCAAGAGATAATATTAAATAAAATTAACTTCTGACAGATACATACTTCCTTCTTTCTCATAGTGTGGAATTTTCACTCCAAATTATGCCACTGAAAGGACCTATATGTGTAGGATTCATTAGAGTATAAATGACAGGCTTTTTGTGAATAAATATTCCTCAAACATAAGTTTTCCTTCTCCACTGGTGGTAGAATTTGGAATTTTATATCACCAGGAAGCTGAGATTCTCAGCTTCTGTCCTAAAGGGTCTCACATCATAGACTCAATTGTCTTAAATGTTCATGCACAGATGAGTAATATTGTATTATTTGAAGTCAACTTTGGCACTAGTATTGAAAATAAGCAGGACACTTGGCTTTACAGGAAAAGGGGATTTGCAAAACAGTCACGATAAAATTGTGTACGATTCTCAGATCTTTTAATGTACATTGTTTTCTGTGACTTGTGTCAGACTGGTAGGCGAGGGGGTAAAGATGAGCCACCATTCAATGGAATGAGCACTCAGTTCACTCACACACAGTGAACTGTTTGTCAAACATTCACCTCCAGTTCATGCAAGCAGAACCTTTACTTTATTCCACAGAAAAATTTACTCCTGTCAGATTCCACGCTGTTCATACCGAGGTCTAACAAGACCGAACGCTGCAGCACAAGTTAAGCTAACTGGGCTTATAAACAGGCTTCTAGCGGAATTAAAACTCTGAATTGAATCCACCATTTTCTAATAAACTTTGGGAAAACCTGACAAGCTATTTGCTCATAGTATTCTGAGTGCATATGTAAAATATGTTACAATGAGACCATTTAAATGGCTACAAAAAGTCACTTTTTTTCATATTTTCATCCTATTACCTCAGCCTTTCTGATATAACACAGATTATTAATTGCCAGCAAAGAACTGGAGTAAAAGCAACAGGAAATATGCTTCCTTTTCATCAAATATTAGTGTATGAGTTTTTTTGATTCCTTATTCCTAGCAGAAGGTACATGTCCTGAGATTTTCAATATTGTGCCAAAATTTCTTAAGTGGATAATAAAAGGTTAACAAATTCGCCAGCTGTCTGCAGAGGAGGCCCTATAATGAGACCGATCTCATTACCCATATGCCACAGGAACTGCACATATGCAGAGGAGCTGCAGTGCCAGCCTCATAGCCCCTCTTCTCCTAGGATTTGCTCTGGAGCTGCAAGAGCTAACGTGACATTTGCAGCAACCTTCCTGCGCATATTTTCAGTCGTTGTCACCAGCGAGGTAGAACGGAGATCGCCCTAAGCAGCGGGAGCTGCAGCTGATTGGCATTGATATAGTCTCATCAGTCTCAGTTAACATAGCAACCGAATGAAACCTTTGGCTTGAGGGAGGCTGGAAAACAAATAAAATAAAGAAGTTAAAGAAGAGAAGAGCCTGCTGCAGGTCTGGGCAGCAGCCAGGAACCCCGCCACGGGGGCTGGGGTTTGTGGTGAGGAAAAAACCGCAGGGAAAACCTGGGCCGCGGTGCTGCACGCTCACACGCGTCGGATCCGC
Source organism: Tinamus guttatus (assembly GCF_059628265.1). Classification (NCBI taxonomy): domain Eukaryota; kingdom Metazoa; phylum Chordata; class Aves; order Tinamiformes; family Tinamidae; genus Tinamus; species Tinamus guttatus. Next base: position 142,059 of record NW_028288623.1, read on the forward strand.
ACGGCAGCAGATGCTCATCCCTGCTCTGCAAGCGCTGCTGCCTGCTAAATGCAGCTTATTTTCCCATTCTGTGGTAACAATGAAGAAATTCTCGCCCAAGCTATTTTGGGGCAGGCTGGAGCCACATGCTGCTTCCTCAGGGCTGAGCGCTCATTGTTTTTATTCGCCTCCATGAAACAATTGCAGTCTGCGCAGGGCATTTTTGTTTCCCGGTTCCTCCGACCATTATTACCTTTTCCTGTTCTCCCTGAGAAAATGGACCTTTGATACTCCGCCAGGCTGCGTTATTTCATTTCCTGACCATTTTGGATGAAATCATGACAAAGGCAGGCACTTTTACTGAAGGGAAAATAAATGTGGAAGAAAACTTTACTCTGGAAAAAAAAAAAGAAGGAAAAAAAAGAAAAAAAGCAAGTTGCGTAGCACTGAAGGAATGAGGTAGTGTGAGTCACGGTGGAGTTCTCACCCCATCCACGAGGGAGTTTGCCAGGCCCGGGCTGCATCCCACAGCCAGGAAGCCCAGCCAGGGGTACAGCAGCAAATACAGCGTATGCAGCTACTGACACATATGGGAAACAGCCTCCAGGTCACCCATGCAGAAGCACATGAACCCTCTTTCCTGCATTTTACACCTAACTTACCTAACCTAGTGGTGACACCACTAACCCAAACATTGTCTAGGTGTGCAAAGAGGTCTGGAAGATTTAGGTCCACAAATTCCCTAAGCACCGGGTTCCTGTTCGGAAGACACCTTGTCATGGTCCAGGTGTCGTACTATTCTTCACATACTTTTCCCTCACTTTTCAAGTTAGAAAACCTCCCTTTTCCTCTGACATCTTTTTTTTTTAAATTTTTGTTCTTTCACATTTAGACCTTTTAATATTCTATGAGACTTACATGTAGCATGCCATTCGAAAATGTAGTGGTGAGAAAAAAGAAACACACGCTTTGGGGATGTAATATTGTTTCTCATTCTTACAAACTGTGCAGTAAAGTGAGGTAAGTGTATAGTTCATTTTTGCTCAGAGTTTGAATTAATCTTCGTTCATATGTAACTATAAAGGTACGTCTAGGTTGACTGCTTTTTTCCCTCTGTTCTGACTGATTCAGTGAATGCACCAGTTCCCAGGTTTATATCCACAGAGACTGAATGCCATCAAAAATATCAATAACCGTGTGTACATTTCTGTCTTCTATGTGTTACTGTATTAGAAAGAATCACCGAGAGAATGGCTCTTGCTATCTTACCAGCAGGAAGCAGGAGAGAGGTGTTATCATGACGGATAAGCCTTCAGAAACGCGTTCTCTCCTTTGCTGTAGACTATACAAGGCTGCACATGCTGCCTCTGCAGCCCTCTCCCACAGCATCTCCTAGAAGGTCACTCTAGCTAACTGAATTTGATGGATTTTCCTGGGATATCAGTCACATTCTACTAAGCACTTCTAGCCTGGAGCTGGTGTCCTTCTATCACTTCATTAAACTCAGTCCCTTGTAATTTGTTTGCTGTGTTTATAAGCAAATCTGACAACATCAAGCACTTGTTTCCAAGTTTATGAGAGCTTGAGATTGGTAGAACCAGGAGATACAATTAGATAGTGAGAACGGCATCTGCCAGAAGCTCCTGTCAGGAGTGTCAATCACACGCAGTCCTTCCTTTTTGAGAAGATGTATGTCGTTTAGACCTGTTGATGAGAGACTTGTGAAAAGTTGGATTATAATAAGCTTTGAACTATTTCCTTGTAAGAACCAAATCCTAGAGACCTTCTGTATTAAAAAAAAAAAAAGTATGTTTGCTGACATCAGTGGAAATTATAGTCATGAATAAAGAAGCTTTTCAATACATAGCTTGGAAAATTAAGCACAAAGCTGTAACTATTCCCTGTTTTTTATTATTATTATTTAGAGTGTTGTTCGTTACCTATCATATGCCCATTTTAAGATTTACAAGAAAGCATATAGTTGCATAAATACTAACAAAAGTACAAAGTAGCACAAAGTCCTGGGGTCAAAATATTTGGCCACCTGTGCTTATTTGTGCTGTTACCACAGCAAGAATGTTTTTCAAATGATTTGTGTAACACTCAGTATCAAATTAAATCTTGGAAGCACATTTTCTACTGCAAAATAGCTTTTTGTGGTTCAAATACTGTTTGCAACAAAACCTCCTTTTTTTCTTGTCATGTCACATGCTGAAACAATGGCAAAAAGATAAATTACGCAAATCCAATTTTAACTGCTGTAAATTTTTTAATAGGTTCACTGATTTCTTAAAGTTTAGAACACTTTATATAACAGATATATGCAGGTAGCTTACAGATTTCTGATGCAACCTCACCTGGCATTTCTGGGTTCTATAAGCAGAATTAAGCAAAGCAAAAATCTCTCCAAAAGGGTTGCTTGCTCCACCCTTCCTTTGTTTCAAAGTCTTTTCTGATATTTTTTGCTTTGGGGGCTATTTTTAATGTTAGATTATTTCCATTGTTTATCTCCAGAAAAGTGTTTCCAGGCCATTCTGCAGTCATTGCTATTCTGGGAAGGCATATGAAAATATAAAGTTTATATGCTTTACAGGCAGATGTGGTCAGAAATATATGAGTAACTGCCATCAGCATCACATTCCTGTATTTAACTCTATTTCTCTCTAACAGTTTTCTCCCTGTGTATGAACTATTGTAGATTTCCCAAAGGGCTGGACATGTCTTTCTATGCTGAGTACTGATAAAGAATGCACCAATGAAATAAATAAGCTAATGCTATTGATAGGGACAATTTGCTGGAGCCAGACCTGGAGGCAGGAGCCTAGCCAAGTCATCCATGCAAGTGACCTTCAACAGAGATCCTGCTGAGTGCCTCAAGATCCCAAAGAATCTGCCATGAGGGATTTACAAGCTCTTCTGTGATGGACAAAATCTCTTCTTTCGCAGCAGATCAGCAAGAAGGAACTCTGCTATGGGCTGCTCAATGTTGTGCACAGAATAGTGCACCACTATAGACAGTGCACCACGACAGAATAGTCAGTTCTTTCTGGATAGCAATGAGAAAGACTTTCCACTTAAATCTTCAAGGATAATATTGTATTTAATCAGAACATGTGAAGATGGGCAATAAAAGATGAGCCACTGAATCTTACATTGCTTCTGATGCAAGAAACTCCAAGATGATACTACATCGGCCAGACCTCTCAGCCACGCTGTGTAGATCTCTTGGCCATAGGATAAACGTAGGCAGCTAATTGTAGCAGAGAAGCTTGTAGGCAGCTCCCACTTGGTGATTACACCACCTGTGCATCCTCGAATTTATCTAAATGTGTAGCAACATGTTCCAGTGTGAACACCCTTCTGCTTAACAATAGAGTAGGAATGATAAATAAAATTGTTTTCATCTACCAAAATCCTGTAAGACCAAAATGCTGGTGAACCTCACCATGGGTGGGATCTGCACAGCATGGCACGTTCTCACTGAGAGGCCCATCTGATGCTGTGTCATCTTGGAGTTCCCAGCACCAGAAGGACCCATAGTTCCCCATTCAATACGGTGATTCACTGCCACCACGGTTAATTAGGGTCATCAAGCCTTACCTGAATGACACTCCTCACAGGTAAGGGGATAAAGGTAAAAGGTGAAACAAGCTCCGTTCTAGAAAACAGACTGAAAACTGTCAACTAATGCAACTGAAGACTTGCACTCTCTCACATGTGCACTGTCCATGTAAGTCTCATCAAAATGGGGGATATGCATTAAAATAGGAAAAAAACAAAACAAAAAAACTATTGACTGAAAAGTTATGCTGTTTCAAAACTTGAGTATATGTGCATGAGCACATATGTGTAATATATGCTTGCGTGTGCCCTGTGTTCACAGGGGCTATCTTACCGGGTTACAGCAAAATGCTATCTGAATGTAGAGGCTGAAGGGAGAACTGAGTTGAGCGTGTATGTGTATGTGTTTGTGTACAGTTCTGGGTTTCCTTTGCTGTTGGAGTTTCCTCTGCAGTCAGCTTAATACAAAATGTTGTCTTTGGAGGGAGCGTTAAAATCAGGTGCTCCTTGAATAGCTACAGCAAAATCTATTCATCATGCCGAGGAGGGAAAAGATCTTTGCAGTCACTGTTCTTTTTCCTAAGGAATAACATAACACCTCCATCTGGCTGTTAAAAGACCCTGTCTTTAAAATCCATATGCCCTACCCAAAAAACCTCTCACCATACCTCCCTCAAGTTTCCCTCACTCTGCTGTACTTATGTCCGATTTCATCAATGTTTCATGTAGTGTCATGGCTTAGGATGATGGCTTCCTTAAGGCAGTGTTTAGAGAAAACACGGCCTAGAGAAAAAGGAAAGATTGTCTGTGACAGCCTGAGTCTACGCTTCTGTGATTCATACAATGTTGCTCATTGGGTTTCTTTTTTAGTATCTGGCTTTAGCTCTGCCATGGAGTGGCAATGTTTCAGGGCACTCCCCTCAGATTAATCATCATTTTCACATTCTGAGATTTGTTAACTGTACCTTCAGGCATTGCCAATTCAAGCAAACATAAAAAAAATAGTAGTCACAACACCTCAGGGCATGATGTCATCAGATCTTCTAAGCGAAGCAGGTCTGACCTGCCCACTAGTTATCTGGGAGACCTCCAGGAAACACAAGGAAGCATACAGGAAGGGGCAGATCGTGTGGGGCAGCTGAGATTTCTTGTCAGCATGAATCATATACCATCTCTGGGAATCTAAATCCTAGAAGTTTAAAAAATGGCCCTGCTTTTCCTGAGACCGACCCACACTGGTGCTGAAGCAGAATGTGACTGGAGATGTTACCTTCCAGAAGGAATTTGAGAGTGGGATGCTGTAGTTTTTTTCTCAAATTCAGGTTATTAACTATGGCTGCTTTCCATCTCAAGGCAATGAATTACATACTGTTTCCAATAGTCTTGAATGTCAAAATTGTGCTTCACACCTCCTACTAAAGCACACAGTCACTGCCATATTCCACCTCAGACAAGGCTGTATTCAGTGAGGAGTCTTGCATACACAGTTAGTAAAGCTGTTGAGATCAGACAGAAATATAAAGTTAGTACTTTATTTCTTCAGAATGAGCTTAAATCTGAGAAAAACGCAGGGAAATTGTCAAGGCACTAGGGCCTCTGGACTAATCTGCCTGCGCAAGTTATCTGACTTCTATTTGTATGAAAGCAAATCACATGAAACTGTGACTTATATATGGCTTTTCCCCCTAAAAATTCTTTCCCCCCTAGAATGCTGCTGGTTATTCCACAGATTTCCTCTCAGCACATAACTCTCAGCACCCTCCCATGCTCCCACAACACAACAGCTTCCTGCACAGTTCCCACAATTTTCTCCCCAACCCATGCTCCCTGTCTACATATTTTTGGCTGACTAACTGTGCAAGACACAGTCCATGCTGTGGATAATGGCAAGTTAGGTGCCTGTTGACAAGACAGATGTTTTATGACTATGTTCCAAATATTGTCCACGTTTCTGGATTGTCCTCTTTCTGTAGCCTAATTTTGTCCTCTTGCAAACACCCTGAAATACGTGAGCATTTAATATTTTTAAAATTTCTGCTTCTCTGACTGTGGCTGAAACTGAAACTCCTTCCTGTGGGTTTGGACTTACCAAGCCTAATGGGTTAGGTTTCTTAGAAAAAATGGCTAAAAAAGAGCCCTAAAAGAGAGAAATTCTTTTAAAATGGAGAAGAAGTTCTTCTGGACTCATTGGCATCCTCCATAGCCCTGAACTTCAAAGAGTTTTAGCTGTGAACAAGGATCTTAACTAGGAATTTATCCCAATGGCACCATGAATCGTTATTTGGTAGAAATTTCTTACACTGAGGCACTGCTGTGCTGTAGTTTAAAAAATGTGGTGTAAGTGCTGCTAAAATACTGTCAACTCAGTGTTTGGATATTCTAACTTTAGCCTTGTTTATTATGCTTCATCTCCATGGTGTTTTTTAGGAGATTCTCGTACCAGAAATGCCAGAAAATAGCTCCCTCTTCACAGAAACCTTCCAGTCACTGGGACATCGATGATGCTTCTGTGAGTGATTCTGTATCGACAAGTTCACAGAATTAGGTCTTGTAGTATGAAGGCAAATGCTAATGTCTATGGTGTCATGGTTTTCTTGCAAGAAACACTAACTGTACCATCTCTCAGAGGAAAGCTCATATTAGAGCTACAAACTACCCCTATTTCTAGCAACGGGAGCATTAAGCCACTCCAGTTGATTTTTCAGCCATGCTGAAACACCTGCAAAAGGTTCCTATAGTGATACTAAAGAGATCAGGCTTTCTAAAAATGTGCAGCAGAAAGACAACAACAACAAAAAAAAAAAAAAAAAAAACGAGTGGAACTGAAGACGCTGTTGCTCCAGTGGAGAGTTGGAAAGTTGGAATTTGTTAAGAATTCTTTTCTGCTTGGCTCTCAGGGGACTTCCTTGTGAGTGTGGATGAAAATTTAAAATTTGTTCCCCTTTGAGCATTCCTTGATACTAAGGATCTTCGATAAGTGCTCTCTGGGAAAAATCTGACCTTGGTCTGCTTATTTTGCCTTAAGAAAACCACAGGCCCTGAGGAATTCACTAAAAGAGCTCACATACTGAGGGCAGCAGGCAGCTGAGACAGATTGCAAAGGCAGCATTAATGGTACTGGGAGCTTCGTGGTCCAGGTGTCTGCAGATCAGTAATTAGCATCCTCCACTCCATGAGCTGAACTTTTGCTAAATAGCACTGTGATGGAGGGCTATCTAAGTCACAGGTATAGGTAATAAAAATAACGATAATAATAATAATAATAATATTTTTCTCTCATTTCTTGATATATGAGTGCAAGAACTTTGTTCTTCCAGCCTGGGAGGGAGGGCATGGTGCAGCCTACCCCTGTGATGCCTAGGCAGGGTGCATCCTGAAAATCTCAGCCAGGTGGCTCTGGAAGCGTGGGGCGTGTGGTGCCATGATAAAGGGGGTGCAGGCCATTTCCTGCCCCACAGCTGGGGCTGCAGAAGGTGCTGTGAACGCTGGACCTGCCAGTGCAGCAGGGAGATGAGGCCTCACTGCATGCAATTTTCCTATTGGTAAATCTGTGCCTGATCTGCTCTGAAGCAGTACGGAATATACCCATTTTTCTCCCCATTGTTTCTAGTGGCGGGGGGTAATATACAGGAGTGAATTTCATGGAGTGATTTCACAGAGATTTATTAGTTTGAATTTCATGGAGTGATTTCACAGAGATTTATTAGTTTGTGAGGCTGAATGTGGTGTGACTTGCTGTGAAAGGTTCTGAAGAACGACAGAACAGAGCAGCTCAGAAGGGAGTGTAGTTTGTGAAAGGATTGGGCTCTTGCTTACAAGTTTGTTAAAAGCTGTGAAAATACCAGTCAGGTCTCCATTGGGTACTAACATCATGGCAAGGTGTTCAGCAAGTAGTAGATGCTACAGTTGCTGAGAACCTTTCTACCATAAATAAAAGCCAGAAAAAATACCCGGTAGGTTTTAGGAGCAAGCTAGGTGTCTTACAGCAAAACTGGATTATTGTAGAGTGACACTCTGCTTTCTTTCCTTCTTATAGATAAGCCTACTTCTTATTTTTCTGCCTCTGTATACAGGGAATAAAATGGTTTTATTGCTATCTATGACAATATTCCAAACTTGGATCAACCTTTTTTATTTTTCTAGGGTTGTGCTTACATGTAAATAGCAGAGAGAGAGAGTCAAGAGCTGAAGATACACATAGACTGTTAACGCCCCAGTAGCAAGGCAATATTTTAATTTTGGCTTCTTTGTGAAATGAACAGTAAGCTGATCAGTTATGGAATTTTATTTTTTTAGTGGCAGAGGGAGGAGAAAAGGAGGGGAGGTTAAAATTGTAACTTTGGGTATTATATCCAATGCACAGGAAGAAATATCAGTCGGCAGGATTTAAAAGTCAGGGTTGCAATGCTGCTGACTAGCTGTAGATCCTGAGCCAAGGGATCAATGGCAGACAAGAAGTAAAAGTAGTAGTGAGCTATAATAGCTGCCTTCTTTGTCAATGTGTATCTGAAAACAAACAGTGTATTCAACACAGGGACAGAAGTAGTTCTATCTCATAATTAAGTGGGTAAATTAGTCTTTCTTTTGTTTTGCGCTGATTGTTTCATGTGCCATCAACATCTTGTATTTTTATTACAGTAATCTTTGCAGTTTAATCCCAAGCTGATAATATGCTTCTTTCTGGATATAATGAATTTCACCTAGTTTAGGCAAAGTTTTGTTTTTAACTTCCTGTTAGTCCTAACTTATATTTTCATGGAATTTAGCAATTCTGTTGATAACTAAATTGAAAAGAATAATTTTTGGTAGTCCCAGAAAGGATTGTTGGGGGGAAAAATACAAGACTTCATTCCATTGAATGAAGAGATAAGAGAGACTAAAATATTTCCAATGGTTTAAAGCTGCAGTATTGCTCTTGCAAATGGCAGTACACTGAAGCATTTCCATGGCAAGGTCCAATGTTTTGTTACTGTTGTGATTAACTTCCTGTTCTTGTGGTATCAAGTATTTACTTTTTTTTTTTTTTTTTTTTTTTTTTTCCAAATGTTCATAACCTTAGCCCAGAAACTGTCATTAGCTCATCTGAGTATTTTCTAAAACCTATGTTTGTACTATGTACCCTATATAGCACAGCCCTGGTCCTTGATTCTGCAAATGCCACATCTCAGTGGCTGAAAGGGTATGAAGTAAAGAAAAATACTGCAATATATGTTTACAAGATGATTCTTGCTTGGCCAAGTCCAAGTCAAAACAGCTATATCTTCAGCATGATGGCATTCCCTAAAACACCCAATAAACTTAATTTGCTACAGAAGTTTTCCAAATAGCCCACAGTTATGAAGTGGGGTACTTGACTGTGTAAATATACCAAGAATGCGAGGAAAAAACAAACTGGAATATTGTTTGGCCAAAATAACCTTTCCAGAGGAACAGCTGTTGGAGCATAGAATAAAGTTTTCCTCCTTTGCAATACTGGCTTACGCAGTAGAACAACTTGTTTGCCTTGGTTCTGGCATACTAAATTACAGCAGAAATGGATTGATTGCCAACTCACTTAAATTAATACTCTTCTAACTATAACAGCATTGAAACATTTTTCACTTTTCACCAATGTTCTGCTCTAATTTTCTCAGAGCAAGCTCTCCTCTCACAGGGAATGATATCCATCCTAAGGAAGTATTGGAAAACTAAAGCAGAGCCTGACAACAAGCTAGTTATTTGTTGGATTGCAGAAGCTCAGCACATAGATCTAGATCTACCCAGATGTATGTTTGTTTGTTTCCCCTAAAAGCTAATCATGGGTTTTTTTTTTTCTTACTTTGTTAATGATGCTGACAATTCGACTTGTTACCAGTTTTACCTTCAGGCATGGAGGGATTCCAATACTATTATTTGCTATCTCATGACTTAATGTTTTCAGCCTGTCTGCATTAATGAAGACAATGTAATGTAATTGTCCTCACAAGGACACAATATTCTCTTGTTTATTTTGCTGGACTCCAAATGTGTCTTCCCAGGATTCTCTTGAGTGGGGTGATGTGTGCTAACTGGGTTATTCTCTGTTTGGCCAGGGTTGAGCCTATAATATTCATGCTTTGTTCCCCCCATATCTTTTTGTTCCCCCTCCTGCTCTCCTTTCTCAGCTTCCATCACTATGTGACTGGAACGATGACTTTTAGGAGTGGATAATATTCCACAATATCCATCATCTCACGAAAGGGAACTGCTCAGTGTGAATCACCGCTGTAAAACTGTAAAGGCTGAGGCTGATCTGTGCAAATTTAATCAATGACTCCAAAACAAAAGCTCAAAAAAAAGGTTTTTTAAAACCTTTAGGACAGCCTTTAGACTGGTTATTAATGACTGTTATCCCTCTTTCCTCCTTTGTGTGGAGAAAATGAACAGCTTCTATGCAACATTCATAAAACAGCTGCAGAAAGAACCTACAAAGAGCATTTCATAATCTGGATCATTATAGAATTGCAGTATATTTATGGGTAACACTTGCATCTCAGAAACTTCACATTTTTAAGTGATGTGAATGTTTTAGTTTAAAAAAAATCCAGTTATTTTGGAAAATGATGTTGTTGAAACATAGACTTTACGGTTTTGGAGGGGTTGCTTGTTTTCTTCCTCCACTGTGGTAACCAGGGGGGCTTCTCAAGCTCAGCTTCACCCCAAATGAGGGAACTCCCCCTCCCCACCCATGATAATCATCTATAAGTGTTTTTTTTTTTTTTTCCCCTCTCCCATCTTCCCACTCCCCATCCTTTCCTCTTTTCATGCCCCAACCCTGTTGGACAAACTGCAAGAACAGCCCTTTGCCAAAAGCTGCCAGCAGCCTCCTATGCTGAGCGGTTTGGAACTCCATATTTAACTGCACGTCCTTCTTGCATGTTGGGGGGGAGGGAGATAGCGTGAGGAAGTTGTTGTGTTAATCCCGTACCCCTACTTATCCACGGGGGGGAAAAACAACAACAACAACAAAAAACAGGTCAAGTCGATGGTGGCGGCGGGGGCGCCTCCATTTCCCGGGCCGCCCGCGCCGCCTCCTCCGCGCCACCAGGGGGCGCCCGCCCGCTCCGCGCGCATGCGCAGCGCCGCCGCCCCCGCCGCAAGGGCCGCCCCTGGCCGGCGGCGGCGCGCGCCGCCCGCCGCAAGGGCTGCCGGTCCCGGGGAGGCGCGGGGGCGGGCGGGCGGCCCGGGGCCCGGACATAAGATGGCGGCGGCGTTGCTGGGGAGGCGGTGGCGGCGGTTGCGGCCGTGCGGGCTGTCGTGGAGCGCGGGCGGCGCGCGCCTCTGCGCGGGCTCGCAGGGCGGATAGAGCGGCGGGCCCGGCACGCGCCGGGGGTGGGGGGAGCCGCCATGGGCTCGCAGGTGCTGCAGATCCTGCGCCAGGGCGTGTGGGCGGCGCTGAGCGGCGGCTGGTACCAGGACCCGCACCAGGGCGCGGGGGTCAACGCGCTGCACCTCTACCTGTGGCTCTTCCTGCTCGGCTTCCCCTTCACCCTCTACATGGTGAGCGCCGCTGGGCCCGGCCGGGCCCTGGGGAGGGGGTGGGGGGCGCCGGGCCCTGCCCCGAGGCCGCCGTGGGGCCAAGCGGGGGTGGCTGCTGCCGGGAGCGGCGGTTTCGCGTGGGAGCTGCGGAGGGAGGCGGCCCTGCCCGTGCGGGGAGAGAGCTCCGCTCCAGAGCTCGTCGCGGGGAGTTTACTCGGCTGCAGCGCAGTGTGCTGTGCTGGCCCGCCGGGGCTGCGTGGATTGCCTGCGCGTGATAAGTTACCTCGTGGTCTTGCCGGCAGCCAGACTTTGGTATGTTTAGTTTGGAAGAGCGCCTGCTGGATGCATCTTTGTACCTGGTGTTTTGGTCGAGGCTTGTAGAATCCTGACCTCTGAATCTAGAAGTTTCTTGATATCTGGACTTGGAAACCAATGTGTGGAAGGGACCTCTCCCCTTGTGAGAGAAGGAAGTGGTTTCCTGCTGGTCTGTGTTAGTTCTATAGGCCTTAGAAAAAACACTTGTGTTTTGGGACATTTCAGTAGTGGATCAATGTGATTGCCCTAGGTGTAATGTGACTAGCCTTGAGCTCGTGCAATAGAAAGCAATTTTCAAGTCTGCCAGGCCCAGATGTTGTGACAAATTAGAGTAGAAGCTGGCTGTGGAAAAAAATGTGAATTAGAATGAGCCTGGGGATGGAAAAACCTGCATGAGTGCAGCTGTGGAGATCCTGTGCTCTTTGTTCAGGTGTTCTTGCTCCTCTTAAAAAGCAGTTTGTAAGGATAGAAGGTGCAATATGAGACACTTCATATGGAGGAATGGCTAATGGGGAAGAGGAGGTTACAGCTCTCTGCAGTTGCCTCTTAGTTCATGTTACTATGTTCTTGAAAAAGGTAGCTCCAAGGCTTTGTTGTCTGAAAAACTAGATTGTTGGCAGGGAAACTAAAGGCTGAGCCAAACTGTTTTTAAAAGCAAAGTTAGCACGACAGCAACTAGATCAAACATTCGGTTAAACATATCTCTGTAAAAACTGAAAATCATTACCTGTTTAGAGCCCCACTAAATATGAGGAGAGAATCCTTTTGGTTTTGAATCTACTTTTTTTTTTTTTTATGAAGTAGTACTTTTATGCTTTCAAAAAACAGCTTATCCAACTAGTACTGTGGTAAGAAAGGGATTCATAGAAGTGTGATGAGTTTGTTGTGTGTGTCCAGGAGCCTTTGAAGGGGTTCTGATCTACATTACATGTAGTTCATTGATAAGTGATAGATCTCAACTGGCACTTGAGTCAGTTGAAGCAGCAGTTAGGCCTCTGTCACCTCTACTATGCATTGCTTAAACTTGTGTGTGTTTGTTTATTTTTCTGTGCAAAGGGAAGACTGGCAAAAGCAAGCTGCTTCAGGTTTTGTTGAGGTCAGAAATTCTCTTGCTTCATCGCTTTGGACAAGTTAAAGATGCAATGGCAAGTGCCAACTTCCCTGAGAATAAGTACAGAGATTAGTCACAAGTTAAAGTAGATTGAATCATATTTGGCTGTTGTCCCTCTTTCCACCCTCTGCAGTTGAAGTGTTGTCTAGACATAAACTAAACAGGCAGAACCATGATGGTCAGCTTAGCCTTTTTGCATCCTTTAGACTCTCTTCAGAACAGACAGCAGTTAAATGTTGCGTTGCTGTAGGTCATACATAAACAAGCAGAACTTGCTAAAATCTTAGGTAACAGTAATCTGAATTCTGAGTATGTACCACTGGTGTGGGAGGGAATTTCTAAGCTAGTTCAAATGACTTGTTGCTGGCAAACAACCCTGGCATGTTTAAAAGAAGTGTGTGTATATATTTAAAAAAAAAAAAACTTAAAATACTGTCAAGTTTAACATTGAATTTGCAACTTCTTTGCATAGGAATTCTGAGATCATGCTCTTGCTTTTCTGCATTAGTAACAACTATAGGTACTTCTAAGTTCTGTAGCAGCAAAGGCAGTAGGCTTCTTAAGCAGTCTGCTTGTAGCTGTTTCTCAAGACTGAATGTATCTTGCAGTAGGGTAATCGCTTTTCAAGTGTTATTTAACCTCAAACGGTAATGGAAAGTTTCACCTTCCCTGGATTCTGTAATTCAGATGCATCCATTACTTAAAGACTTGGTTTATTAAACCAAATACAGCTATATGTATTTTTTCCCCCCTCTATATGTTCACTGTATTGATCCTGCAACTTCAGAATGGGATCTGGTAATGGTTATTTTCAGCAAGTCATAGCATAAATCCATATACTGCTTTGTGCTTGTATAATGCCCATGCTGTTAAAGCTGAGAGGTGGTGGATGCTTTCTGGATTTAATGTGTTTCTTCAATTGGTTTGTACCACTAGCGGGAAATTCAGCCAGCTCTTCCTTGGCCTCTGATTTCCTTTCTGAGCTTGGGCATGTGAAAGTCTGGGGTCTCTATCTGTGGTGAAGGAGAAGGGGAAAAAGATGCATACATATAGGTATCCATGTTACAGATAGAGATAGCTGTCTGATGCATATTTAAATGCTTGATTGTGCAGAAATGTGGCAAAGAAAGTCTAGATAGTAAAGGATTCAGGTTGTAGAGAAGAATCTGGATTAGTGAAGCTGCTTAAGTCTTTACTCTTAGATCTGTGGCTTGGCAGCATGAATGCAAAAGTACTGCTTGCTAGGCTAGTTTAATCTATCCTTTTGTAAAACTTTTATTAAATAACAGGCTCAATTGTGCCTTGTGCCAGTTGCTCTGCATATCTGTTGTAAGAGTTGGTCCTTGCTTTAATGTAATCCAAAACTGAAGATGGGAGAGGAAGAATGGGAGAGGAAGAATGTGCTACAGTATGGACAAGTTTTTGTACAAGGCAGTTGTAAAGGTTAGTGCCAGAGTTAAGTAAAGCTAAGGCATCCCACATCCAGAGGCCAATGTTTCCTTGTCCCTACAGAAGGGGAGAGAGGAGCAGGGGATGTGCCAGGGCACTCTCACAGTCAGAATGCTACTCTAGCCCCCCATGTGCCTGGAAGAAGGCAAAGTCTTGGCTCTGGAGTCAGGAGAATTTTGCCAGTGACTGAAGAGGAGCCAGAACTGCAGCTTACTCCTGGTGATGGGTTTGTACCTATAGAACTTGTCTGTCAAAGTTGAGCTCATTTAGATAACAGTTCATTTAATAGGCATTTGATTTCCTGACTTGGTATGTGGTGGAAGTAGGTCATGTAAATGGGGCTTCATAGGAAAGTCTCCTCTAGCCAAGTTTGATAGAAGCACTGTTTTTTAAACTATCAGTTTAAGTACTTGAAGATAAATCAGGAGGTTAAGTACTTGGAAGTGGATGTATGGCAAGAGTCCCTGGTATCTCGGCTTGCTCTAAGTCGCGTCTAGTTTCTTGATTATTAGAAGGACTTTGTGTGAAGCTTCAGTCGGAAACCTAGGGAACTTACAACTGAATATGCTTCCTAATACTAGTAGTTCTTTAGGGCTGTAGGTGTTCATAAACAGAAAATGGTGATAAAATGAAATATACTGCTTCTGGATAGTCATCTTTCCTCCTCCTATATGAATGTGTCTGAAATACTGGCCTCGGAATGCTTGAACTTCATAGGGTTTTGGAAGGCAGCCTTTATTGCTCAATAAATATTTGTCTGATATCAGTTGGGGGTGGGAGGCTTTCCTGTGAATATCCTTAGTAGGAAACATCTTTATTTTGAAAGGAGTCAGGAAATTCTTCATTGTATTGGCAGTGTCTAGCTAAACCGTGATGTGGTTAGCTAAGATCAACTTCATAGTCTTCCTTATTTATTTTAAAGTATGCAGCACAACCTGTGATAAAGTGGAATTCCCTCTAGTTCCTGACACTCTTCCATCTGAAACATAGAATCAAGATGTAGAGAGACCTTTATAGTTTAAATGGAGGTGTTGGAAAGCCATGTAACTGTTGACCTGAAGTTCAGGGAGGAAAGATAGAGAAGCTAGCCAGCTTTGGAAAAGCTGTTGATTACCTTGAGATCAAGGCTCAGTACATATAGTATGGATTTCATAAGTTGTCCTGAGCATTTAAAATTGTAGAAGTAAGACTTGAAGGAAAGCTTGTAGAAAGTCCCAGTTGTGTGGTTGGTGTGTGTATGATTTCCCCCCATTCCTCCATCCTTAGGCTTTAGAGGTGCTGCTCAATGTCCCTTAAAATTCAGATAAAAGCTCTTAGCTAGGACTTCATGTAATTGGGTTTGTTGAGTCATTAGATTGCTGAAGCTATCAGTAGAAGTTTCTCAATAGAAAAAATTTAAAGCAAGCAGTGTATGTATGGGCAAGTCTAGTATGTGGGGGGTGTTTTTTTTTTTTCTTTTTCTTTCTTTTTTTTTTTTTTTCTTCCTCCATTATAAGAGCTTCAGTTGTGAACAATCCTGTTCTGGCCAGATTTTCTTTTAGTGCTAGCTGAAGTGGGTACACAGCTGTGCACTACAGCTGAATGTTCTCTGAAATCCTGTTGCAGCTGTGGACTTGTGGCCACTTAGTGTCTGCTAACAAGCTCTAACTTGAGCTTTTGCTCTGGGCCTAATAAAAAGGCTGCTTTATCACTTGTGTGTGTGGCAGGGAAATTGTAATGAGACCTGCAAATAGGTCTCATTCCAGGCACTCCTATTAATCTAAGAGATAATATTGTGAGGAATTCTTAGTTATGCTGTCGAAACCTGTTTCTTGTCAAGTACAATGATATGTCAAGCATGATTTTAATTTTCCTTTAACCTGGGGTATAGGAAAGAGATTCCCAAGTGGAAGTTAAATGATTCCAAGTATTGCAAAGAAAAAATAGGTTAGGCACTGGTGACTTAAGTTTGGGTTGTAGAAACTCTTCTTCCTGGGACTGGGATGCAAATTGGCTGCAGGTAGTACAGCTGTGCTACGGGATGAGATTGTGTGGGAAGTGTGATCAGATAGTAGACTCTGCTGGGCATGTTCAAGTTTTCTTTTTATTCCTACAGAGTGGATGCTCTCAAGAGAGGAATAATTACTAATAAATGCAAGAACTCAAAATATTGAATTTGGTTCTTTTATTACACTTAGCTGTCTGCAATCCTGTGAAAAGGGAATATGAGTAAAAGCACTCTAATTCCTTACTGGATTTGCTGTGAATTGTGTTAGTTTCTGCCTCTGCCCCAGCCCTCCTTGTTTTCCCAACTTTCCTGTGCAGACCAAGATGCTGCAGAATGTGACATTCAGCACTGGATACATGGGGTGATGGGATTGCTGACCGCACCAGGGTCGGGGGGATATTGAAGAGCTCTCCAGCTGGGAAGGCATAGGCATGTCTATCACTGATACCAAAATGCTAGTCTAATCTTAAAATGCTATCACTCCTCTGGTAGCAGCTTCTGAACCCAGGGTACTTACAGGGCAGAAGCCAGTTGAAGCAGTGTTTGCAGTGGGGCAGCAGACTGCTTGGCCCTTGCAGGAGGATATTTTTGCTGAAGTTAACAGGTTCTGTGTGCCTGGGGGAAGCTGGCTGCTTCTGAAGCTCTCCAGGTGTAGCATTTCTTGAGGAAACCCTTGGAGCATTGCTTCAGGGCATGTGTTTCACCATTGTGGTTTCTGGCTGATTGCTGATGCAGTTTTTAGATAGCTTTGTTTCCTCTTTCCCTTCCTGGGGTGGTTCTTGGTAAGTGAATCGTTTTCTGACAGGGAAAGTTAGGGTCTTGTCCAGCTCAGAATGAATGATGACAGGCAAAATCTAAATAGCCATAGCCCAGCTTAGTTTGCTAGTCCTCCTTCCTACATTGCAGTAGGTATTCTGGAGGAAACAAAAATGGCTAATCTTACTTATTGTAGTTATTTTCTTGAAAAAATTAAGCTTCCTCTGGTCAGTTTTGAGCTGTATTATTTATGTACGTGGCTTTAAAAATATTATATTGGAGGTTTTATTTTTTTGTGTTTTTTGTTGGCTTCCTGACAAAGTGGATGGCAAGTTTAGGAGTTGGCTTTTGTTCCAAAGTCAGCAGTTGATAGGATATTTAAAAGTGTTGGTTGTGTGTGTGTTTGGTTGTACTAATGAAGGGTAATTAAAAAACAAAGCAATATTTTGTATTTGGAGATGTCTTCAAACTTTTTTGCTAAATTTGTGGGCTAAATTGCATGATTAGCACTGCCTATTTGTTCAGGACTAGAATTTCTACATATTCGAGAGCTTATTAATGTTTTAATAAGTTCTCTGTAAACGACTGAAACTAACTCTGTGTGCAAAATAGAGAGGACTTTCTGTCTTGTTGTCTGATCATGCTTCTGTTCTCTTTCTGCAAAGTGTTTATAGGGCTGTAAGCATAAAGCGCTGATCTGTTACCCTCATATACGGAGGGTGCCTAGGTGTATCAACAACTTGGAGTTAGTGTTAGAATAGGAAGTCTAAATACTGTTAATTTATTCTCTTCATAAACTACTTCTGTATTTGTGCTGGATAAAATGCTATTGAATTCTGACTATTATATTCCTCTGGAGAGGATTTAAGAATTTGATATAGAACTGCACCATTAGCAGTTAAAGGAAAATGATGTAGCAAGCTTGAGTACATTACTCCTTCCTTTTGTAAGGAAGTGGTGTATTTATGGATGAAAAGATTAATATATCGTGTTGTTCAGTGACTGATGGGGAAAACAGAGTGGCAAAAGGAAGTGAAAGGTGAATTAGATGGGTAAAGCCTTGAAATGAAAGAACTTCATTCTAGTCTAGTGCTCTAAAGTTTCTTTAAATAACTAGTAGGCCTTGCTTGTTCAATACTTGTTGCTGTATTGACTATTCTGCAAAAACTTTTGGATCTCAGCAAAAATTGCAGGAGAAGCCTTGATTTTGAGTGGAATTTCAAAAATTTAATTCTGGCCTGAGGTTTTTCATGTGGCTTTTGGCCACCTTTGACACAGCTGAATTTCTTTTCAGAACATCTGGGTTTGCTGCTTCTCCATGGGCATGCTATGGTTGAATACAAATAATCCTTGCAGCGTGTGGTTTTGCAGTTTGATGGGGGCCCCTGTTCAAAGCTGCAAGCCACAGAAAGTCAACAGACCTTTTTTATGCAAGGATTAAACTTTTGTGACTGCTCAGAATCTTTTTGTGCAATAGAAGCTGTTGCAAGCTGACAAGTGAAGTCAAAACCTTCAGGCTGAGTTGAGCAGGACTTCTTTCCCAACCATGCCTTCTAGTTTGTATTGTGATCCCAGAAGGGAGTCACTGCTGTGTGCTGGCCCTAAAACAGTTTCACACTATATTTGGTTTTAATGTAAGGTGGTGCTTAAAATCTCTTTATATTCCCAGTTCATAAGACCTTAAATATTGTGTATGACAAAATGACGGTAGCTATAGATCTTCTAGTTTAGGTCTTGCATACTGGTAGGCTGGATAAAGGAGAGAAGGACTAAACATAGTTCTTGAATTGCTTTGATAGTTCTACCTAGCATGCCGCTCTAGGGTGTTACTTTCTTTTAGTCATACAGAACCCCTTTTTTTCCTGTTTTGCTCACTTTAACAATCTCTCTGCAAGATTTGGCTGGGTGCATTTTTTGGTGTGTGTGTTTTTTTTTTTTTTTTTTTTGTTTTTTTGTTTTTTTTAGCTTGATTATTGGTGTGGTCAACTTTGTGTGAAACTGTTAATTTCTTAATAGCTTTATGTATCCCTATGGACCTTTGACCTTGTATCCATTAATTTTTTTTTTATTCTCTTTTGAAAGGCCCTTCCTTCTTCCATGATGATAGTAGCTGTCTACTGCCCAGTGATAGCTGCTCTCTTTATTGTTCTGAAGATGGTGAATTACCGGCTGCACAGGGCACTGGATGAGGGAGAAATTGTGGAGAGGAATGCCCATGAGCATATGGACAGAGGTGCAAAACCAGAACAAAGCAGTGTTTCAGCCAAGAGAAAAGACAGCAGTGGGCCCAGGTAAGGTGCCTGCCAATGTTTGTACATTGCTTCAAATGATAAGCAACAATTTCATCGAGTGTCACTGCTGTGGTGGCTAATGTAAACACTGAAGAATACAGATGCAGACCTTAGTGTTCTGGAAGATCAGACTGAAGTCTCTCTCTCTTTTTTTTTTTTTTTCCCTTTTTTTTTTTTTTAATACTAGATTGAGGTTGTAGACTCAGGTTTAATTCCCCAGTTCTTCACCAGTTCTAGAGTAATAGTGGAGCTGTTAGAAGCAGTGAAAGAGCATCAAAAATGTGTGCTGCTTAGACCACTAAATACTTAATATATGCAACCAGTATAAGTGATCTTAACTCATCAGTAGGCTTGATCTCAAAAGTTTTCCTGCAAAGACTGCTTCCTATGCCTAGACTTGTGTATTGCTGAAGGGGTGCTTGATCTGGACTCAGTTTGCTTTGTTTCACAAAAGCAAGAGTTGGCTATTATGCTGAACGCCAGTTGTAGACTTGTGCAAGGAGAACACTGACTTATTTGGAAGTATTGAGGTTGCTTAATTCTAATGAAATTGATACTTGCAGATCATCATTAGGATTCCTTTCCAGGACCTTCTTTATCACCAACTTCCAAACTACATGTACTTCCTTTCCTTGACCTGACTGTTTTGCCAAAGAAGAGGCAAAGATCTCTCATCAACAAGGCCATCCTAACCAGCCAGATCAGACTGTGCAAGTGTTAGAAGCTCTATTATCAGAGCTTCAGAGCTTCTGCCTGGCACCAGATAATTGGACCTGTGATAAAAGATAGATTGCATGCATAAACTAATTTTTGACAAATGCTTTTTGTCTGGTTTGTAGGTTTCTGGTCGTAGTACCCCTGAATAGTTTTCAAAAGCTGGTACACTATCCTGACTTTTTAAATGTGGTTTAAAACAAAACCTCAAACTGAAACCTCTATATAGAGGTACTTGTATGGTATAGGAGAATGTAACTGAAAGAAGACTCTCAAATCCATTTATCAGGATGCTTAGAGAAAGGAAGTCTTGAAGTAATGCTCTTTAAAATGTTTAGTGTAGAAGGAGGAAGAAAAGTCTCCATTGCCTGAATGGAATATCTTCTCTCATGGTGGACTTAAGTTTATTCTGTATCTGCTCTCAGCTTTTTCACTGTGTGGTCAGTGCAAACTATGTCCTATATACCTTTAGAGCTGATGCACAGGAACTTCTTGTATCAATTTTTTATAACCTGACCCTTTTTTCCATGTTGTACGTTGATAACTGAGCCTGTTGATGTTAATTGTGACTCAAGTTAAAACACCATATACCATATTGACTGTATTAAACTTGTTTGATGGAATGTTTGCTTAAATGTAAATTGATGCTTTTTTCTCTTTTTTTAATAAAATTCATGAAAGTACACCAGAGGCCTGTTCTGTTTAAATGCAACTTTGCTGATGTTTGTATTAGCTGTGACCCTTAGATTTTCGAGCTTATCGACAGTAGCTGAGACCTGACAAAGGACGACTTTGCATTTGTCTTGTAAATAGTTGCTTCTGAATATTTTAGACACTTCAGTCATTCTGAAGAGCAGTTGACATGGGCCGTTACAAGCATTTGAGCTTAGAGGTAGATGTTAGTTTGATGCTGTCTGTCCTGCTTGCCAAATAAAGCTTCATTAACTTTTATATGATCCTTGTTCCCACTTTCAGGTCTCTTAACTAGAATTGGGAACAAGGTCAATGCAGAAATAATGGAGTTACTTTTTGGTAAGTGGGGGGTACAGTATATAGTAATATTTGCCTGGAAGCTGACAAGAATTCCACTGTAATAGTCAAACCAGCAGAGGGTACGTAGGTGAGCTTTTAATTTTGAGCTGTCACTTTTAGTCTGTTATCCTAGAACAACTTTTTTTTTTTTTTTAAAAAAAAAAAAAAAAACCTTAAGGTAGGAAGGTTTTGTGTTGTTTGTGCTGACTTTCTTTTTGACCTCGTACAGCATTGATATAGGGGAGATCTAGGAGGATATACTTACATTCATTAGATATTTGCATGGTAAAAATACCTGTTTTAATAGCTCAGGCTGTAGCCTGTGATACCTGATTGTAATCTGTAAAACTGTCCTCCCAGAGTTGTTAAACTCTGACTCCCATTTTAGAGCCTACTCTGGATGTGAGTACTAGTGTTGTAGAAGGTTTAAGTGATGGATAGTGACTGCCAGCTGTCTTCTATTCCTAATAGCTTCTTTGTTAAGGAACTGATTCTAAAACCTAACAGCAAAAAGGAATGATTGCAACCAAGCAGGCGGCTTCTGCTTTATGTGTGTGTGAAGTAAGATGTGGACTTCAATGGAATGTGGAATCCCTCATGTGTACACTAGTTAATTCTAGAAAGCTGTATTTCCTGTCCATTCCTGCAGATCTGTCGTTCCTGTTTTGTTACTAGGTTTTGTCAATCCATTAGTCTGTGCTGGTGCAAAATGCAGGAGCTATGAGTAGGGTATGGCTGTTGGGTTGTACCACTCCTTATATTGCTGTTCTCTTGGGTGCTTTTAACCAAACTGCCAGCTGTATGTTGGCCTTCCTGTGTAGATAACAGCAAGGCTAGCTGTGCACAGACAAGACTGCTTCTTTCTCACTTTCTAGAAGTAATGCAGAGCTGCATCTTCAGCATCTCTCCTTTAGCTGGAGGAGGACTGGCCATACATTCTTCTTTCAGCAAAATGCTGGCGTGGACTGGGCAGTTCAGCATCAGGGACTGTTTGCTTCCTTGATCTTTGGGAAGGAGGGCAGCCTTTGAGCTGAACTGTGTTGTTTTATAATTTGTGATGTGATTTGAAAAAGTTTTTTAAATCATATTTTAGATGTTAAGATTAAAAATATTTTTGTCTATTAATTCTGCAAGTATGAGATTGATAGGGGATATTTTATATGTGTGTGTATGTATCTGTATAAACATATCTAACTATGTATGTACTGCATCTTAAAATATTTCTTGATGATGTTGTAAATTACATTCAGGTAACTTTTTTGCAGGTAGAAAGAAGTGGTTTATGTGCCTGGGAGAGGTCCCAAATGGCTGATGGTTTCTGTCATTCCAACAGCTTTCTCTGACAGCATGTGTGACTACTTGCTTAACCTGTCTTTGCAGTATTACTCCTAGATCCAGTCTTAAGAGAACTTCCTGATCTGGATAAAGACAACGTTCATGAATTTGAGTCCTTTTTTTCCCCTTTCAAAAGTTTTATCACGGTTTCTCTTTACTTATTTCTGGGTGTCCTCATTCAATAGGCAATCTGAAAGCTGTATGTCTCTCTGAGTGTATGTGTATATAATGTGTATGTAACACTATCTTGAAACTGTAAGTTGCTCCTAATTAATCTCACTCTAAGAGTTGGTCCATGACCATTGGGTTCCAAGGCAGCTGCTTTTGTGTGTGGCAGCCCTGGCAGCTTCCCCCATCAAACGGGCAATGCTCTTTGAGATGCTGCAGGCTGCTTGAGTCCCTGACACTGGAAAAG